>NC_088419.1:35305603-35318103 GCF_034236695.1 Oncorhynchus nerka | reverse complement strand
CAGGAAGCATTTGGCATCCCTTGATTTTTTTTTAAATGATAAAAGAATTAGCCAATCATTGTTGTGCTGAGCTCAACTATGGGTTGTCCTGGTGGAGAAAGCCTTTGACGGTAGCCTTTGACAACAGACATTAAAAGCGTACTGTATGACAGAGCCAAGGACCGTTTTGCCACATGAAAGAGAGGAGGATGGCATTGCCTTCCAACTAGTCTACAAGTAGTAGGTTGAGTCAACATTTTTTGTTTTACTTGAGCACACACACACACACACACACACACACACACGCACGCACGCACGCACGCACGCACGCACGCACGCACGCACGCACGCACACACACACACACACACACACACACACACACACACAGAGAGAGAGAAATCCGTACCATGGACAGCCACATGATGGTACAATGATATAAACATTGATTGGACTAAATTGTTGTTGGCATCTTTTAGCTTGTTTTCAGTGTATTAAACTAAGCATATATAGCCTTGTTGATTTGATGATGTTTAAATGTTTAAGTGGAAATGGTGTTGGAATAGCTAGGGGAGTGCTCCTGTTGTCTTTGTGCTGACTCTTCAGGGTTCTAAATCAGTAGTTGTTTAGTAAAACTGTCAAACATTAACTTGCTTGTGTCATATAACTGTTTGTTACATGCAATAATTACCGTAACATAGTAGAAAAGGACATGAACAGGGTTTACATACGCAACAAAAACACAATAAATAAAAACAAATAAAAATGTATCCAGTATTGTCATATGACTGGTGATCAGGGGCACCTTTCCTTTGAATATGAAAACAGGCCCATCCCTCTTGACATGTCATTTGGTCCCACTTATCAGTAAAATATTGAGACCTCCCACTTTCTTTTCCTAGCCTCTGCTTTTCAAACTGTCTCCCTCACAGTCTTCCCTTCCTTCCCTCCCTCCCTCCCCCTCCCACCCTCCCTCCCATTCATCGGAGTAAATTTTCTCAATGAGTGTGTTCTGTCTGTCGTTGGTCGTTCGCGTGCCATATCTTCTCTGCTCGTTGTCTCTTCTGCCTGGCTGAGTTCATTGTTTCCGACTGTGCCGGGTGTGAAGCAGGCATCCCGCGGTGGAATGGAAGCCTGCCTTGCTGTTTGGTACTGTGCCTGGCCAGAGCCACTGAGATAAGCTCCCTGCCCTGGGTCCAGACACGCAGACAGACCCAGGGAGGGTGGAGGGGATGGGAGTGGAGAGGAGAACTGGCTGACGATAGGGGGCCTGGGCCTCTCCTAGTGTAGGTTGTTGATTGGAAGGAGAGTGGGAGAGTGAAGTAGGGGGGCAGGAATGGGAAGGGGGTTCTGGCTGACTCAGGATGTTGGGGCTGTGGGTTCAAGCCCCAGTGTTGTAGCCTATAGCCTGAAGGGGTGTGGGTTGAAGACTCAGGCCCACACTTCCAGATAGAGTCTCAGGCTGTGTGTATTACATGTAGCAGGGAGGTCCAGCAGGGCCCGGGTCTGGATGAGTAATGAGTCATGTAACAACCTCTCTGCTTCCCCATTGCTCCCTAGTGGGGGGTTGGGGTTAGGGAAAGAGAGAGGGAAGGAGAGGAGGGTGATAGAGTACTTCCCCATTGCTCCCTAGTGGGGGGTTGGGGTTAGGGAAGGAGAGAGGGAAGGAGAGGAGGGTGATAGAGAGAGGAGAGGCAAGGCAGACGGTAAGGAAGTTACCTGCACTCTGCAGTGAGTATGTGCGTTTGTGTGTGCGTATCTAGAAGAGAGCTCTCTACGGGAGGATGTCTGATCCAATCAGGCGGTGCCACTGACCCCAGCCCGCTGACTCTGCTTCCGGGCCCTGTCAGCTCCAGCATCTCTCTTTCTTTACCTCCCTCCCTCCATCTCTCTCTCTCTCTCTTCTCTCCATCTCCCTATTTTTCTTTTCTCTCTCTACCGCTCTCTTTTATCTTTGCTCTGTTCTTCCTGTCTTTCTGTCTCTTTCTCTTCCTCCCTGACTCCCTCTCTCTTTATCCTCCTCTGTCTTCTCTTCCTTCCTCTCTCTTTATCTTTCTTTATTTTGTCTCTTTCTTTCCCTACCTCCCTCTCTCTCTCTCTCTCTCTCTCTCATTCTTCTCTCTTTACCTCTCTTAATCTTTCTATTCCCTATCTCCTTTAGTATTACCTGTCTTTCTCCCTCTAACTATTTCCTCTCTCTCTGTCTCTCTCTCTGTCTCTCTCTCTCTCTGTCTCTCTCTCTGTCTGTCTGTCTGTCTGTCTGTCTGTCTGTCTGTCTGTCTGTCTGTCTGTCTGTCTGTCTGTCTGTCTGTCTGTCTGTCTGTCTGTCTGTCTCTCTCTCTCTCTCTCTCTCTGTCTCTTTCTCTCTCTCTCTGTATCTCTCTCTCTCTCTCTCTCTCTCTCTCTCTCTCTCTGTCTCTCTCTCTCTCTCTCTGTCTTTCTCATCCTCTCTCTCTCTTTCCCCCCTCCCTTTCCCCCCTCCCTCTCCCCCCTCACACCACCAGGGTTAGCTGTCAGCTAGCTTACCACATTACCTGCAGCTCACCACCGTCATTACCCTGACGCCTTACCCACTGGAGCTTGAAAGTCATTCCAACTTCTGTGTTGGGGGCTATTAGTTGTGTGTGAATGTGTGATTTACATTCTGTGGGCCAGAGTGGGTTGTGTGTTGTTGCGTTCTGTTGTGACAGACAAAACCGAGTACACTTTCATTGGAGAACGTTTGGAAAGTGGTGGAATGGGTGCCATTTGTTTTTTGGTCTCTGTTACTGACTGCTTGTCTGGCTGACTGCTTGTCTGCATGGCTGACAGCTTGTCTGGCTGGATGGAAAGATACATTTACAATTGCTATGGACAGTTTTCTTGTTATCGGTACAGGCGTGGTTGAAACAATGGTGAGTGAATGCAGTCGTCAAACCCCGTGACATGTGAAGGACATGGAGCAGATATGCTGTGCTGAGAGTGCAGGCTAGATTACACTAACATTACATCAGATGTCACTATGTTCAGGGACAGAGTTCGAGATGGTTAGTATGGCTCTGACTGGGGAAGGAGAGGAAGGCTTGTCTTGATGTTTCAGCAAAAAGGCCTGTGCATTAGCTGTGCTACTTTTCCACTATTAAACAGTAGCTGAACATAGGCGTACATTCATGGGGGGCAATTTGGGAGTGGAAGATTTTGGTCCCAAAGTGAAATCATTTTCACGTGTATTTAAATACATTTTTTTATTTTTCAAGGTGAATATCTAGGATTTTCAAGAGTTTCCAGAGGGATTTTGACGCACGTTTGGGGCTCTTTTATTACTTTATGATGATCAAGTTCGATCCTATGGTGAATTCTTTTAGAGTTCAAATCAAATCAAATCAAATCGAATTTTATTTGTCACATACACATGGTTAGCAGATGTTAATGCGAGTGTAGCGAAATGCTTGTGCTTCTAGTTCCGACAATGCAGTGAGTTCACTACAAATGGAGATATTTAAATAGGGATATAGGGATCCATTCTAACTATGACGTTTGTGGTCACACAGGGCCACGTGCCGACACAGACCAATCACGGGCCGGGAGGCTACGTGGAGACTCCGGTTGACTCTCTGAGGCAGGCAGAAAACGACAACATAGACCATGATCCTTTGCTACTTACGGACACTTTCACCATGATCCTTAGAGACTTTTTTTGATGACGTTTAGCCCCGTTCAGCAATAGGGCTTCAAATCATTTCCATAGGAATATGTGGATGATGTCAGCGCCATCACTATCTACTGGCTGTAATGTCTATGAGTAATTGTCTGGCTGATACAGAGGAGTTAAACAGACATATTTTCTGCCCTTAAAAAAAAGAATCTGTTCAACTCCTCTGCATCAGCCAGACAACTGGAAACAAAATGACCTGGGGTAGTTGGTTGTCCGAGGTTGTTAGTGCTGACATTTTGCTTTTCAAATGCCAGTTTGTTAATTATGCAAACGACATAGCTAGGCCTGTGACAAAAAAAAGCTGGGTATATGCTAGTAGACTATTGACTAGAGTATTGGGGCTATTTAAGCCTAATCCTGGACTAAAAAGATTTTAAAAAACAGGAGGTACAGGTAACTGCCAAAATAAAGGAAACCCCAACATAAAGTCTCTTAATAGGTCGTTGGGCTGCCACGAGCCAGAACAGCTTCAATGAGTCTTGGCATAGATTCAACAAGTGTCTGGAACTCTATCGGAGGGATCTGACACCATTCTTTCACGAGAAATTCCATCATTTGGTGTTTTGTTGATGGTGGAAAACGCTGTCTCAGGCGCCGCTCCACAATCGCCCATAAGTCTTCAATGGGGTTGAGATCATCAAACCATTCAGTGACCACTCCTGCCCTGTGGATGGGGACATTGCCATCCTATGGGGCCAAAATAGTATCCATAATAACAGCATTTTTAGACATGACCCTATTAAAATATAGCTTTTCATTTTTTCCTTTATTTTATTTAGTAAATATTTTCTTAACTCTTCTTAAAATTGCATTGTTGGTTAAGGGCTTGTAAAGTCAGATAACATTGGATTTGATTTGATTTTTGATATGCGATGTTAATTGCTTTGTCACGACTTCCGCCGAAGTTGGCTCCCCTGCCTGTTCGGGCGGTGCTCGGCAGTCGTTGTCACCGTACTACTAGCCGCTACCGATCCCTTTTTCGTTTGTCTGTTGGTTTTGTCTTATTAGTTTCACCTGTATTTTAGTTTAATTAGCTTCCCTATATGTAGTAGTTTGACCCGCCCTTGTTTTGTGCGGGATTGTTTTTTTGTTACTCTGTTGGTTGTGGTTTTCATGTTTGTATTCTCCGGACTGTTTGGTCCTGTGTTTGGGCTGGTCTGTTTTATGTATGTTGGCGTGACCGTTTTTTGGCCGGAGAATAAATCACGATTTACTGAACCCTGCTCTCTGCGCCTGATTCCAACCCACCACTCCTAGTATCCCGTGACAACCCACCACTCCTAGTATCCCGTGACAACCCACCACTCCTAGTATCCCGTGACAACCCACCACTCCTAGTATCCCATGACAACCCACCACTCCTAGTATCCCGTGACAACCCACCACTCCTAGTATCCCGTGACAACCCACCACTCCTAGTATCCCGTGACATGCTTAAAAAAATCAGGAACCACACCTGTGAGGAAATACCTGCTTTCAATATGCGTTGTATCCCTCATTTACTCAAGTAGTTTCTTTATTTGGGCAGTTACCGGTACGTTGAACATGCTCTCTATAACATATAGGGCTGGTTTACTAAAACACACACTAAAATTAGTCCTAGACTAAAACACTATTGACAAAAAGGCTTAATCTGGAAACCAGCCTTTACATGTTATAGCAAAAGCTATCCATTTTATTTCCCCTCTTCCATCCCCCAAAAAATTGAATCAGAAATATGAATTCCTCCTATTTCACTATTCCTCCTCTTTTGCTCCCTTCTCCAGTATCCTCCCTCTCTCCAGGCCTTCTGATTCCCACCATATCCTCTTTTCCTCTCCTGTCTTTGCGTGGAGATGCTATGCGACTCTGGCCGGCTTTCGAAACGGCTCGTCCACATTGCATTAATTCCGAGTAGTGGAGGAATCCAGTATCAGATGTAATGGGTTTGATTCCAGCGCCCTGAGGCCATGTTCTGCAGCAGCCGCTGTAATGGTGGGAGTCTGCCCAGATCCTGCTCTCTCTCTCATCAGAATGCCACTGCTGCTGCCGCGCTGCCTGCGTGCTTTACTGCTGCCTAGATAACGCTAAGGCACACATACACACACACTCTCTCACTCTCTATTTCTGTCTCCACCTCTCTTTCTTTGTCTCTGTCTTGCTCTCTCTTTTCTCTGCTCTCTAACTACCTCGCTCTCTCTTTCACTCTCTCTCTCTCTCTCTCTCTCTCAGCTAGTCTGCCTTCTCACCCTCCATCCCTCTATTCTCTCTCTCTCTCTCTCTCTCTCTCTCTCTCTCTCTCTCTCTCTCTCTCTCTTTCTATCTTCTCGTTCTCGCTCCTTTGATCTCTCCCGCATATCTCCCTACCTCTCTCACTTTCTAACGCTCTTTATCTAACTCCTTCTCTCTCATTCTCCCCAAAGATCTGCCTACCTCCCCACCTCCCACCGCCTCACGTACACTAGTCGAAACGCCTCTCCTCCATAACATGTGTTGTTCCCTAATGATTGTCTCTAAACAAGGGGCTCGTCCCCCAGCAGTCCTGAATGAAGTGGTTGCTGTTAATCTCTCGGCAGAAGGAATGGTAATTGTTTTCTTCACTTTTTTCTTCCTCCTCTCTCCGTCTCTCTACACTTTACATTTTACATTGTAGTCATTTAGCCGACACTCTTATCCAGAGTGACTTACAATTAGTGCATTCATCTTATGATAGCTGGGTGAGACAGCCACATATCAAAGACATGGCAAGTACATTTTTCCTCTGTAAAGTAGTTATTAGCAAACTCAGTAAAAAAATGATGTGTGTGTGGGGGGAGGGGGTTCATTTTAAGATGCCAGGACAGGGAAGAGCTTGGACTGAGCTGAGCGGGAGCTGACCCCCCATAGGAGTAGGAGGGCCAAGAGACCAGAGGTGCTGGAATGGAGTGCTCGGGTTGGGATGTAGGGTTGAGCCGAGCCTGAAGGTAAGGAGGAGCAGTTCATTTTGCTGCTCCGTAGGCAAGCAGCATGGTCTCTCTGTCTCTCCCCGTCTCTCTCCCTCTCTCTAACCCTCTCTCTCTCTCTCTGTTAAAATGAGGCCATGTACAGTCACACCTACTAATAAGGAAATCTGGAGAGTGTTGATATACTGTATCATAACAGAAGAGAAAATGAACTTGACTGAAAAACGGAAGTTATTGTATTCTTATTGTGTTTCTTGTATTTTGGTACCTTCATTTAATTTGTTATGATGCCAGTGAAAACAATAAGATAGTGATGGGCATTCCGAGTTTCTTCAGAAAGCCACAACATTTGGCTCTGTTCATTGAGCTCCCAAACGGCTCCTCATTCAAAATTCTTGAAAATCGATCTAGAACCATGAAAAAAATTGCAAACCTCTAATGTATGCCCAAAAAGTAGGCTACCATTATGTCAGATCATGATATGCACATTACATTTATTTATTTTTGCTAGCCAAATTCATTTGAAAGATTTTTGAACTGTAAAAATGAGCGCGGATTCACCATCTTCGGGACAAACGTTGTAGCTTATTTGCAGATAATCGTTGTTTGAAGCTCAAAACAGCAGAAGTATTACCAGTATACAAACCAGGGAGTCAAATGAACTCATTCACTGATGCGATTCGGTTCCTAACCCCTCCCCCCAGAAAATGAGATGTTCGTTCGCTAACGGCCAACCACTACAATACGACTCACCACCATTGGAGGCAGTGTGGTGGTGATTTTGTTACAAGCGTAAACATGGGAAGTGGCTGCTGATCCTCGGGAATTCCGATTTCATCGTTATGCGCTGCAGTAGTGTAAAAAAAATAAAAGAGCACTATTTTTAGCACCACATGTCAGTAAACAGCGACAATCTAACTTGCACTTGCATACGTTCCCGTTGGGAGATGAATGGGATAGGAATCACAGCTATGACAGAAGTGACTTGACGTAGCAGGTTAGGAGAACTAACGCAGCAGGTTAGGAGCATTGACGTAGCAGGTTAAGAGAATTAGGTTAAACTTAGGAAAAGGATTAGGTTTAGCTAAAATGCTACAGTTGTCAGTACCTCTAAGGTTAAGCAATTCTGCAATCGCTATTTTTTGGGGGGCAAAATCAATCATTCCCGGCATATTATTCGAGGGCTTCCAAATTTGACCAGCACTGCACTATTACCACATAAAACAGTAAAATCATCGCAATATTATCTCATAAAACGAACCGATCGCCGCACTACAAAAGGAGTGCTTGCAATTTCAACCAATCACAGCACATTTATGGTGTAATATGCTTCAATCAAGCCATTACATCAACAAACTTTTTTGAGCGACAAATTGGACTCGAACATGCAACTTTTGGTCCGTACCTTAACTTCACCTAGCTACAACCAGGAAGTAGGCCTAACCAGGAAGTTAGAATCCTTGTAGAATGACCATGGAACGAGACACTGCCAAAACAGCCAGCCAATCACCTTTCTTTAAATGTCCTTTCTCTTCCTGCGACTCGATCCCAGCCAAGTTTCTATAAAAATTCAATAAAGATGCCCAAACCCTCAATAAAAAAAAACGAATGTACTCTTTGCTAATCACATTTTAATATTCAATGAAATATTTGACCCATATAAAATGATGAGGTACAACACTGTACACGCAAAGGTGAGTTTAACTTAGTACATCTCCACTTCCTGCTGCATGTTTTATCATGCATTTAACAGCTATTTTAGCTGTACTGTTTCCTTTTCGGGAATGGAGGTAGCGGATGGAGGGAGGCAGGGATGAGAAGTCGCTGGGGCGGAAATAAAGGTTTATGGCTCGTTCCCTCTCTTTCTCACTCAGGATGAGGTGGAGGGAGAGGGGGGAACAGTTGTTGGAAAATGCCATACTTATTCATCTGGATGATGAAACATTTTTTGTAAGGAACTCAGCGTGGAATGTGTTTTATGTGTCTTTGCCTATTTAGTGTGTTCTGCTTTTTAACATGTGTTTGTGTGCAGGCACGTTCCTCCCTTAAATGTATACATATGTTCCTGTAGGTAGTGTGTTAGGCTATCCAGCGCTCCTGTTCTGCGGTCGTCCCAGGACAGCCAGGCAGGCGGGCGGGGTATTCTGTAGCTTTAGCACTGCCACTGTTGCGTAACGCAAACAGCCCAGCACAATCTGCTGTCCTCTGGCTGTCCTGCAGCTGGAGCCTGTGGGCTTTCCCTGCCACCTCCACGAACACAGCGTTGGAGCCACACGCCTCACACACACACATGCACACACACACGCGCTCACACACACGCACACACATTCAGGCACACCACACAATCCTCTGCACACCAGATGGGGTCCCCAGCCCATTGCATCCATCATATGGTGTGGCTCCCTCTCGATCCCCCCCTTTCCCTCTCTCTCCCTCTCTCCCTCAACTTCTCCCCCTCTCTTTCCCTCCCTCCCCTATCTCTCTCTCTCTCCCTCTCTCTCCCTCTCTCCCTCAACCTCTCCCCCTCTCTTTCCCTCCCTCCCCTCTCTCTCTCTCTCTTTCCCTCTCTCACTCCTCTCTCTCTCTCCTCCTATCCCCCCTCTATCTCTCTCTCTCTTTATCTCGCCACTCCTGCGCTCAGTAACAGGGGAATTCCATCCTTCCAGGAACTCCTGCCAGCTCTGGACCGTGATGATGTGGTGTCTGCTCGTTCTGGGCCCGGGCGCTAACAGTCAGCTCAATTTCTGGTTAACGCCTGGGCTTGTCGTGCTGCTGACAGCATGACAGATGTGGATGAAGTCACCGGAGGACATTCATGTCTTGTCAGGGAAGGCTTCTTCTCAAAGGTCAAAGGGCAGAAGGACCCATGATTTCTCAATGACGTCCAGCTTGGTTTGTGTCAGGGACAGGAATGAAGAAATCGAGGTGGAGGTCGGAGGGACCAGATGTAACGTTTTGAAGGGGGTAAAGTTACCAAGCACTCTGACTAACCACACATGATATAGTGTCTAATGGAGCAGGGTAATCACATTCAACTAGAATACCTGTGAACTCATACTGTCAGGTTTCTTTTCACCACCCTTTAAAGGGGCAATCAGCAGTAGAAACAATATCAACGCGTTTTCCCTTTCTCTGTAAAGAGCTGAGGGACGGGGCTGAAGAAATGTAACCTCTCTTTAATTCATCAACAGAACTATGGATGCAAGGACATCAAAAGTATAGCTTTAACCATGTTTTGAGGCTATATGGTGTTTGTTTACATGTATTTTTTTTACAAACATTGGGGTTAACGACATGCTTATATTTTGGATTCTGATGTGGTATGACAGTGGAACTAAGCTCATGAGGCATTTGCTGTCTAAGTCAAATCTTTCAGGAATGAATGGATACTTATCATTCATTTAAGTTACAGAAATGTATGTAGCAACTGATGATGTATTGCTCTTTGAACCTTTTAATAAATATCCCAGGGAGCAAAATTACTTTGAAATCAGGTTCATTTTCAGCTCTGAACGAGTGTTGAAAATAACTACTTTCCAGATGTTGAAAATACATATTTTCCTTGAAACTATTTGTAATGAACGTTGAAAATTATGTTGCCAAAGATCAGCTCTACATACATTCACCTATATCTAAAGGTAACTACCCAAATAAAAGAGGGACACAAAGTATATTGAAGGTGCTTTCACGCGGGTGTGGATCCTGAGTTAGTTAAGTGTGTGTGTGTGTGTGTGTGTGTGTGTGTGTGTGTGTGTGTGTGTGTGTGTGTGTGTGTGTGTGTGTGTGTGTGTGTGTGTGTGTGTGTGTGTGTGTGTGTGTGTGTGTGTGTGTGTGTGTGTGTGTGTGTGTGTGTGTGTGTGTGTGAACACTGAGGCTGTTCTGGTGGGTCGTGGTGGCCCAACACCCTCAGACAATATGTTGGTGTTTGCTTTATCTTGCCAGTTACCTGTACATGTCAGTGAAGAAAGCATTATATCACATTCAACATTTTAAATAATATTTTTAGTGGAAAATGGAAATAACTGAAGATTGCAGTACGGAATATTTATTATTGCTCCCATCTGTCACATGTATTTATGTTAGCTTTTTCCAAAGCTTAAGAACTGGCAGTGGTCAGACGAAGAAAATTAAGAAAACACTAACTACAATAGAGTTCCCAGTAACTGGATAAGAGTGTCATGCTAAAAGCCTGTAACGGCTTTCATCGGAAGAAGAGGAATCGTCAGACCAAAATGCAGAGGGATACGTGTTCATCTTTATTTTAAGGAACTGAACACCGAATACAAAAATAACAAAAGGAAAACCAGAAACAGTCCTGCAAGGTGACACAAACACTAAACAGAAATACAACTACCCATACCTAAAAGTGGAAAAACAGGCTACCTAAGTATGATTCCCAATCAGAGACAACGATAGACAGCTGTCCCTGATTGAGAACCATACCCGGCCGAAACATAGAAATACAAAAACCTAGACATACAACATAGAATGCCCACCCAAATCACACCCTGACCAAAGAAAAATAGAAACATACAAAGCAATCTACGGTCAGGGCGTGACAAACGCCTAAAATGTACATTTAAAAAAATGAACACTTGCCAAGCACAATGGGTATTATATAAATCTGAAGCCTTCATTGACATCTATGTTTTACAAGTTTGGACAGCACAGTACAGTAGAGCACAGTACAGTACAGTAGAGCACAGTACAGTACAGTAGAGCACAGTAGAGTTTAGTTCAGTACAGTAAAGTCCAGTTTAGTTCAGTAGAAGTTTAGCACAGTAAAGTACAATATAGTAAATTATACTCACTCTACTTTACTGTACATTACTGTACTGTACCAAATCTGAACAAGGCATAGAAATCTATCTTACATTGGGCCAAATAGAGGCAGGTCCGGACTGGACCAAATCTGAACCATACAGACTTCTATAATGAGTTGATATTTGGTCTAATCCGGATCAAGGCCAGGGCAGATCTTTCCAAAGCCCATGGACTTCAGCATTGGATGTTGGATGTTGGGAGGGTCATCACTAGGATGTGTGATTCTGGGCGTGTGAACTGTCACCCTCACCTAAAATCACACTGATTAATCAAATACATGGATGTGTAAGTCAAATGTTGTCAAGGTCTCCATTCAGTTTGTCACGTGCGCCGGGGGACTCATTCCAGACACGACTGACTTGACGTTTTTGAAGTGAGTGAGCGGTCAGGCTTGAAGAGTTGACCCAGTTCCCGCCATGGTGCGCGGTACACACCATAGTCCATAGTCCTCATACTCATATAGGCTAGGTGTGTTCATTAATCACGTATTGATCAAATCCAAACAGAAGCGGGAGGATTGGCCGTTTTTTCCCCCATAAAAAAAACCAAGGGGAATTATACACCACGGAAGCGTGCAGTCAGAATAAAAATAGAAGCGAGGTTTTTGCCTCGGGATGCAGTTGCATTTTTACAGGTCAGACTGTGATCTTCTCTTGAGCTTCTGAGGATGGAAACGCGGTAGGCCTACCTAGTCCTTACATCTCCTGGTCATTACTATTTCATACGAAGCGGGCATAATGCCCAAACACCTCGTAGACTAAAAGTGCCTTTTCATCACCCAATATACTATGATCCATAGACAGTGTGACACCAAGCATATGACGTGGGAAAATTGGAGTGGCATTACCGACTTAAAGCCTATCTGTTTCTCTGAGTCTTCATAGAGAAATCAATAGTGGTCTCCAAAAGAATGAATCTGGAATCCACACTACTACCATGGCAGACGGCCAGCTGAGTGAGTGTGCGGTTTAAACGGCCCCCGCATTCTGCCGCGCACGGCCAGCTATCTAGGTGTCTTAATCGCTCGGCTCTCCACTTCTCACGCCTAGCACTGCTCTTCTTCCTCATTCCCTCCCTCCCTCGG
>NC_088419.1:35280603-35295603 GCF_034236695.1 Oncorhynchus nerka | reverse complement strand
CAGTGTCTGATTACATCGATATGTGTCTTACAACACATGAACACAATATTATTTAGAAAGAATAGCTGTGAAATAATTGGCATAAAGGAAGGGACCAGGAAATCTGGTCACAATGCAGACACAGTGGATGGATAACAGACACATTTTAATACCATGTGTAGACACATTTCTGGTCATCTGGCCACAATCAGAATGTGGACAGGATCAGGACAACGGACCCATGTTTGGAAAAAGGTATAAACAGGGCTTCTGCCTCTCTCTCGCCACCTCTCACCTCACCCGCCTTGTCATTTGTATCTGTCCCCCTCTCTTTCTTTTCAGTTGTCTCTCGTTCTCTTTCACATCTCTCTCCGTCTCTCTGTCTCTTTCTCTTTCACATCTCTCTCCCTCTCTCTGTCTCTTTCTCCGCCTCTTTCTCTTTCACATCTCTCTCTGTCTCTTTCTCTTTCACATCTCTCTCCCTCTCTCTGTCTCTTTCTCTTTCACATCTCTCTCCCTCTCTCTGTCTCTTTCTCCACCTCTTTCTCTTTCACATCTCTCCCTCTCTCTGTCTTTTTCTCTTTCACATCTCTCTCCCTCTCTCTGTCTATTTCTCCGCCTCTTTCTCTTTCACATCTCTCTCCCTCTCTCTGTCTCTTTCTCTTTCACATCTCTCTCCCTCTATCTGTCTCTTTCTCCGCCTCTTTCTCTTTCACATCTCTCTCCCTCTCTCTGTCTCTTTCTCCGCCTCTTTCTCTTTCACATCTCTCTCCCTCTCTCTGTCTCTTTCTCTTTCACATCTCTCTCCATCTCTCTGTCTCTTTCTCCGCCTCTTTATCTTTCACATCTCTCTCCCTCTCTCTGTCTCTTTCTCTTTCACATCTCTCTCCCTCTCTCTGTCTCTTTCTCTGTCTCTTTCTCTTTCACATCTCTCTCCCTCTCTCTGTCTCTTTCTCTGTCTCTTTCTCTTTCCCATCTCTCTCCCTCTCTCTGTCTCTTTCTCTTTCACATCTCTCTCCCTCTCTCTGTCTCTTTCTCCGCCTCTTTCTCTTTCACATCTCTCTCCCTCTCTCTGTCTCATTCTCTGTCTCTTTCTCTTTCACATCTCTCTCCCTCTCTCTGTCTCTTTCTCCGTCTCTTTCTCTTTCACATCTCTCTCTCCCTCTCTCTGTCTCTTTCTCTTTCACATCTCTCTCCCTCTCTCTGTCTCTTTCTCTGTCTCTTTCTCTTTCACATCTCTCTCCCTCTCTCTGTCTCTTTCTCTGTCTCTTTCTCTTTCACATCTCTCTCCCTCTCTCTGTCTCTTTCTCTGTCTCTTTCTCTTTCACATCTCTCTCCCTCTCTCTGTCTCTTTCTCTTTCACATCTCTCTCCCTCTCTCTGTCTCTTTCTCTGTCTCTTTCACATCTCTCTCCCTCTCTCTGTCTCTTTTCTGTCTCTTTCTCTTTCACATCTCTCTCCCTCTCTCTGTCTCTTTCTCTGTCTCTTTCTCTTTCACATCTCTCTCCCTCTCTCTGTCTCTTTCTCCATCTCTTTCTCTTTCACATCTCTCTCTCTCCCTCTCTCTGTCTCTTTCTCTTTCACATCTCTCTCCCTCTCTCTGTCTCTTTCTCTGTCTCTTTCTCTTTCACATCTCTCTCCCTCTCTCTGTCTCTTTCTCTGTCTCTTTCTCTTTCCCATCTCTCTCCCTCTCTCTGTCTCTTTCTCTTTCACATCTCTCTCCCTCTCTCTGTCTCTTTCTCCGCCTCTTTCTCTTTCACATCTCTCTCCCTCTCTCTGTCTCATTCTCTGTCTCTTTCTCTTTCACATCTCTCTCCCTCTCTCTGTCTCTTTCTCCGCCTCTTTCTCTTTCACATCTCTCTCCCTCTCTCTGTCTCTTTCTCTGTCTCTTTCTCTTTCACATCTCTCTCCCTCTCTCTGTCTCTTTCTCTTTCACATCTCTCTCCCTCTCTCTGTCTCTTTCTCCGCCTCTTTCTCTTTCACATCTCTCTCCCTCTCTCTCCCTCTCTCTGTTTCTTTCTCTTTCACATCTCTCTCCCTCTCTCTCCCTCTCTCTGTCTCTTTCTCTTTCACATCTCTCTCCCTCTGTCTCTTTCTCTTTCACATCTCTCTCTCTGGCTCTTTCTCCGCCTCTTTCTCTCGCCTTCCCTGTCTTTTTATATTACCGTAGCCCTGTAGGTAAGGGAGTGATGCAGGAAGAGGGGGGAGCGTGTAGGTGTAAATAATAGAGGAGGCCAGCGTCCCTCTAATGAGTATATTTGATGGCTGACCTGGCCCGTGTGTGGCCAAGGTGCGCTCTCTCCTCCCTTTCTCCTCCTTTCTAACCCCTCACTCCTGTCCACCTTGCATTATTGAGCCTCATGCGTTTCTCTTGTTTCCCCGTGTCCTACAGCGAAACCCTCTCGGGTCATGACATCTGGACATCACACAGTACTGGCCCCCATTGGAACGGACTGTACTTTTACACGTGTGGTTGTGGGTTGTGGGAACCACACCTGTGATTGAACTGTTCGGTGTGGACCATCTTGCTATTTTCAGTCACTACGATGACGAGGGGAGAGTGTTGCAGGCAGGAGATTTCACTTTTTTCCCCCTTCAGTTTATTGGGGATCCTCGGGATACCCTACTCTTCATTTTCTGTCAAAACAACATGTACTTCTCTTCCCTCCCCTCCTCTCTCACCCTCTTCTCTTCTCTCTTGTGTTGTGGTGGGCCCAGGTTCTGGTTGTGTCTATAGGGGTTGTGTTGCTATGTTTTAGGGAGATGAGCCAGAGAGCTAAACACCCACCACTGATAAACAGGAGCTCCTCCCAGCATGTTGTCTCAGCAAGGAGAGGCCTTGAGAAGAAGGCCAAGTGTTTCCTCCTGTGTGTGTGTGTGTGTGAGAGATAGAGAGTCTCTCTGCAGCCTGTGCTCTGACAGTGGGAAGCTGCGATGTAATTGCTGACACCGTCCAGAGGATTGAATGTAATCAAGGTAGCTGCTTACAGCCTGCTTCATTAGTGCAGATGGGCTCGGGGCAGTGTGTGTGTGTGTGGGGAAAGAAGACTCCTAGGCCCAGCGTCGTGGGAAATCACACACACTCATGCACTAGCACACGCACTCATACACATCACACACACATTAGCAGCATGTGATGGGGTAGAGAGCATAGCTCTTCCAGTGAGTGGAGGACAAAGCCTAAACCCTGTAGACTAGAGTTAGTGGAAGTTCCTAGTAGCCCTTTCCTCCAGTCAAATGAGCAAATTGCCCTCTAGTGGCCTCATGGGTGGAATGTTAATCATTTCATAATTAATAAACGTATTTCAGAAAATCCGGTGTTTCTATGTCAAACGGTTTTGTTATATTTCAGTCTTCTGTGGTATAGTGTAATATTGGGATGCAATAGAATACATTTCAACTCTATATCTGACATGGTACCAGTGTCTTCATTTTGTTAAGCCCATAAACCATGTGTGTGAGGTGTATACTTGTGTTTTAAAGTAGAAGTGTTTAAGACTACCAAGAAACACTCTGTGTGACCCTGATTTAGCCCACTGCAGTAAAAGCCTAAGCTAGTATGATGGGTTAGTAGCTTCACTTAGCAAAGGGAAGTGTTGTTGAGTGGTGTCAGATAAGGACAGCTGACAGCATGTGGTAGTTCCTCCTATCATGTGCAATCTAGTGGAAACCATTTATCATTCGCACACCAGCTTGAAAAACCCCAGCACCAGTTTCGGCACCGCCTTCGCCCAGTCCTGATCTGTCCAAATAATCAACGACCGTGAACTGCTGCTGCTCGTAATCACATCATTCTACGTGAGCCTTGACAGTTTCATCTGTCCACGGGAGATGATGTAAGTCTTACCCCATGTTGATAGAAGTACCAGTTACCTGCTTGTCCTCTGTCGCCAATAGGTATGTTTCACCCTCATATATACAACCTCCGATTGGAGTCATATATGGACCTAACAGAAGAACTATGTAGAATATCATTGACATTATTTGGCTAGACTGACTGCGGATGAACTTGAGTTTGGATATTTCTCTCTCTCACATGCGAACACACACTCATTTACACACACACATGTGTACACACACACACACACACCTCCCTAATTAGCCTACACTTTGCTGATATATTTTATAATAGCAGTTACATGTCAGCTCATGCTGAACTAAGTTAGCATGGTTGACCTTCAAGATGCAGTAGAACCTTTACTCCAAGAAACTACACTCACACACACATGCACACACACACACACACACACACACACACACACACACACACACACACACACACACACACACACACACACTGCATCGTTGGTTCCGGCAGCAGAGTTCTGCTTTCTGCTTTGTTCCACTGATTTGACGTGGATTGTCGGCACAATGCGCTGGAGCCGCAGCTGTGCCGATCTGCCTTTGTTTTGCCTTTCTGGAACGTCTCTGGCATGAAATGGGATTTGCGGGAACGCCGGGCAGTGACTGGGAGCTGTCCCGGTGAGGGCAGTGGTGGGCAACCGGTGGACAAGAGCATGGCAGGGGATGGCACTGCCAACGCCACATAGGGACAAGTCGGACACCCCTATGTCCAAATCGGAGGGATTTAGATCAACGTTCCACTTAGTGAACAACGTTTGAACAGCGTGTCACTTACAATATGCTCCGTGTTCCCTCCTCCTGAATCGCCTTGACAGCTGTATCTCTTGAGGCATGGCTGTCATCATGACTAAAGCCGGGGTCATGTTCAGTAGGCACGAAATGGAAGAAAAACGTCTCGAAACGGGGAGGCCCTATCTGAACTCGTCCAATTGGAAATGCTCTCTTCGTTTTTCTGATGCAGTGTTTTGCTACGGTGTGCCCTGATGAACACGACCCAGGGCGTCAGAGGATGGGTCTTTACTTTCCCAACATGGCTACTGATGCAAGTCAAAATGACTACCCTGGTCTGTATGGGTTCATGTCGTAACCCCGATATCTGACCCTGTCAATGACCCAAAACGGTCCCTAACCTTGACCCTTAGCCCGCATGACCACAACCCTAACCCCTGACCCCTGACCCCTGATTCTCATTGGTTTGGGGCTCTTAGAAGTGCTGGGAGCACATCAAGGCAAGAGCAATAAATAGTTGATTTTATTAGCTCCTCAATGCATGTATTTCACTTAAAGCCCCTAAAAGCCGATGGTCGAGAGAGGCTTTTTAGCTAATGTTAACCATCCATTTCTAATACAGCCTAATTAAGTAGTGTCCACTTATGGACTCTTGTCTTTAGTCATATTAAATTAGCTAAACTGCGTGTGTGTGTGTGTGTGTGTGTGTGTGTGTGTTGTGTGTGTGTGTGTGTGTGTGTGTGTGTGTGTGTGTGTGTGTGTGTGTGTGTGTGTGTGTGTGCGTGCGTGCGTGCGTGCGTGCGTGCGTGTGTGTGTGTGTGTGTGTGTGTGTGTGTGTGTGTGTGCGTGTGTGTGTGTGTGTGTGTGTGTGTGTGTGTGCGTGTGTATCTTGTGTGTGTTTGTATGCATATGTAGGCACAAACCACTGACCACGTCATGTTCCTGATGGTAGGTGGGTTCCCACTGTATCGGCAGCCTAGCAGGAGAGGACATGCAGCTGGACGCATGGGGTGGTGGATAGAGAGCAGAAATGTGCAGGAATATCAATGGCCGCAGATTCCTATAGAAATCAATAGGATCGCTGGCAGAGCCTTCAGAGCTTTATTAAGACAACAGTACCTGAGCTCACCAATAGAGCGGCGATGGTGCTGGGTCAAAGTCATTTTGGCACACTGTAGTAAAATGTTTTTGAATGGAAAACGAAAACAATCTGTTCTTATTAGACTAAACCAGGTACTCACTCTTCAGTTTCATGCCTAATGAATACAACCCAGAACAATCACTAGTGGAGTTGGATGATGGGCGAATACATGAAAGTAGAGTCCAGAACAGCCGACATTGCAATTCTATGGTAAAAAATCATATGGGTCCTTAAGGTGGACCCAGGGTTGTCCTGCACACTGCCTGATAGGCCTGTGAACAGCATAGATAGTTGTGCTACATTGCTACATATTATTAGCTAGGGCTGAGAATTTCCAGGGACCTCACAACACGATATTATCACTATACTTAGGTGCCAATACGATATGCGTTGTGATTCTCACACTAGATGCGGTAAAGAGGTCAATGGAACTCAACCAAAACAATAGCAATGCCATGGAAACGCGAGAGGGAAAGATGCCGTGGGGGGAAAAGCCTAAATCTCCTCATTTCCCCCAGAAAACTTGGACTATTGTTTATATTTATATTTCACACTATGCTGAGGTCAAAATCTGAATATAATAATGGATGTCAACCCCAACACATGTACATGTCATCATCACCAATCAACTGCATTACAGTTCAAAACTACTTCGACCTACACCACTGATTTCTGTATGCTAGCTATGCTACCAGCTTATACAAAAGGGAGTTAGCATTTAGCAGCCACTTCTTCAAAACCTGAAAAGGGACAAGTTCTAAATGTTATGCCAACGAAAACAGCCAAATATATGCAAACCTGTCTTTAGTAACCACATTGGGCCTGTTACAACACATCAATCATGACGGATTTGATGACTACCTACTTAGTTAGATCAGTAGTCTGTAGAACTTACCCCAAACCACTATCCTTCTCCTATCCCCTGCTGCAGAGAGATAAGAGAGAGAATTATCAAATGATTTCAGATCAGTCATGGAAATAAAGGTGGTGAAGACATGTCGGCTCACTATTTAAAAAGAAGACGGAGAGCAAGCTATAGGGTGAAACGCATCCGCATTTTGGGACAGGTACAGCCGACTAGCGCCAGCTAACGCAACTAAGCAAAATATGAATACACATTAAAAATGGATACTTGGAGTCACGGTATCGACGTCATATTGTTCAAAATAATATTGCGATATGCAACTGTATCGTTTTTTTTTCCTTCCGTCATTACTATCAGCCCCCAGTAGAGGGGTCAATGCTATTTATCTTAATGTACCCTGTTATCTGTCCGGAGATATAGTGTGGTTAACATTACACTAACAATCTCTTCTTCAAAGGTCACTTGGACTGGATAAAAATCATTGTTCATATATACATGGTGCAGTATGTACACACACACACGCGCGCACACACGCACACACACACACACACACACACACATACACACACACAGTATACTCTTTCTCACTCATTCACTAACACACCGCACACCACACACACAGTGAAAGACACACGCTGCACGCTAACAGGAACAATATGCAAACAGCCCCTCTAAATGCCATGAGAGAATGAACTAGCCCACTAGCCCTGGGCTCTCCAAACATGGAAATGTCATGCTAAGGGGTAAACTGCTGAGGTTGCCTACTATACTCTTCTACTGGCTTGATTATAATGTCATCATCATCATGGCCACATCGTCACCAGAGCTCTGACCTTGTTATACTAGCCTCATGAGTTATTATTAGTAGCCCAGAGGTTGGAGCGTTGGGAGGGTAAACGACAGTTTGCTTGTTCGAATCCCCCGAGCCGGAAAGGCGGAAAAATCTGCACTTCTGCCCTTGAGAAAGGCAGTTGACCACCACAACAACTTTTCCCCAGGCGCCGATGACGTGGATGTCGATTAAGGCAGCCGCCCCCACCTCTCAGAGGGTTCAGAGGGGTTGGGTTAAATGTGGAAGACACATTTCGGATGAATGCGTTCAGTTGTGCAGCTGACTAGGTTTTCCCTTTCCCACTTTCCCTCGTATGCGGGATTCATATTCACGAGGAGCCGTGGACAATAGGGTGGCCCCACCTTTAATCCCTCCAATCAAATTGATCTGATACCAGTGACGAGGAAAACAGAGAGTGAGAGAGAGAGAGGGAGGCCAGAAAAGAGAGGTAGAAGTGATGATTGGAAAAGGAGGAGAGAAGAGGGAGAAAGAAGGAACGAGATGGGGAGGGAAAGGGAGGAGAGAAGAGGGAGAAAGAAGGAACGAGATGGGGAGGGAAAGGGAGGAGAGAAGAGGGAGAAAGAAGGAACGAGATGAGGAGGGAAAGGGAGGAGAGAAGAGGGAGAAAGAAGGAACGAGATGGGGAGGGAAAGGGAGGAGAGAAGAGGGAGAAAGAAGGAACGAGATGAGGAGGGAAAGGGAGGAGAGAAGAGGGAGAAAGAAGGAACGAGATGGGGAGGGAAAGGGAGAGAAGAGGAGAAAGAAGGAGATGAGGAGGGAAAGGGAGGAGAGAAGAGGGAGAAAGAAGGAACGAGATGGGGAGGGAAAGGGAGGAGAGAAGAGGGAGAAGGAAGGAAAGATGGGGAGGAAAGGAGGAGAGAAGAGGGAGAAAGAAGGAACGAGATGGGGAGGGTAAGGGAGGAGAGAAGAGGAGAAAGAAGGAACGAGATGGGGAGGGAAAGGGAGGAGAGATGAGGGAGAAAGAAGACGAGATGGGGAGAAAGGGAAGGAAGGGAGAATGGGAACAAGATGGGGAGGGAAAGGGAGGAGAGAAGAGGGAGAAAGAAGGAACGAGATGGGGAGGGAAAGGGAGGAGAGAAGAGGGAGAAAGAAGGAACGAGATGGGGAGGGAAAGGGAGGAGAGCAGTAAAAGGGAAGTCGAGGAGGCGTTGCGGTGACTCTGAAAAACAAATGAAAGTAGCAGTAAGGAGAGAGAGAAAAAGTCCCCATCTTCCCCCCACTGCACTACACTGTGACTTGTCTTTTCTCCGTGGCTTCATTAGTAAGTGTCTCTTCAATGTTTATGGTCATGCTAATAAACCATAAGGCAGGGAATTTGTGTGCAGAGTTGCGGGCGCTCTGCCAAGCAGCCTTCTCTGCCCGGGTTTAAGGAAAATTATCATAAAAAAAGGTTCAGGTGAGTGCTAAGGAAGAGAGGGAGAGTAGGGAGAAAGATAGATTACTAAAAAAGAGGGGGGAGAAGAGTGATATTGGGTCCTGGCTATGCAAATTAGAGAAAGTTTGAGATTGAGTACGAAGTATCTCCATTTGAAAGTGATTTTTAGTACACGACTAGGATTCCTCTGTGGCTGGGAAACTGTCCTTATAGGAGCTTGTATGGCTATTGCCTATACATGAGATAGACGAGTAGCGAACAGTGTTCTGACTCGGTGTGAGTGTGTTGTGGTGACACAGGAGAGAATGTGTGAGTGTGTCGCGTCGGTGTTTGAGTGTGTGGTGTCGGGGTAGGTGTTTGAGTGTGTCTATTTCAGTGTGTTTTGGTGGTCAGTTTGAGGGTGGTGTATCGCGTGTCGGTGTACTGCGGTTGGGGTGTATGTGAGTGTTTATGCCCGTGTGTGTGTGTGTGTGTGTGTGTGTGTGTGTGTGTGTGTGTGTGTGTGTGTGTGTGTGTGTGTGTGTGTGTGTGTGTGAGAGCATCCATCCGTCAGTTCATCCGCTCAACCGCTCGTGTGTTGCGTGTGTACATGCATTTTGGTGTGTGTGTGTGTTTGTCCATCCGTCCGTCCGTGAATGTGTGTGGCTCCAGTGCCAGGCTGCTGACTAAGTGCCTGGCCTGGCATTGGGGCCCAGTCTCTCTCATGTTTTATGTATTCCAGTGGAGACTGCCAGGGGGAGCAGGCCTCTGAAGCTGGGGTGAACACTGAGGGTCAGCACAATCACTCTTTCTCTCTTTCTCTGTTCCTCTCCTCCTATCTATCTAGGCCTATCTTTAGATGCCGTTCTCTCTACCTCTCTCCACCCCCCTCTTGCACCCTCTTTTCTAGCTCTGCCCCCCGCTCCTCAATGTCCTCACTCTTACCCTCAAAGACTTAAGGAGTGTGTGTGCTTGAGTCCTCGTTTGTGCGCATGAGTGCCCTGTTTCCGTGTGTGTGTGTGTGTGTGTGTGTGTGTGTGTGTGTGTGTGTGTGTGTGTGTGTGTGTGTGTGTGTGTGTGTGTGTGTGTGTGTGTGTGTGTGTGTGTGTGTGTGTGTGTGTGTGTGTGTGTGTGTGTGTGTGGATGGCTATCTGTGTTCTCCCAGTAAGATCGCTTTTCTCTCCAATTATCTCTCCTTCTATCTCCCTCCATCTCCTTTTTTCTCCCTATCCTCCTCCCCTCTCCTCCTCCCCCTCTCCTCCTCCATGCCCTCCTTTCTCTCCCCCATCCCTCAAGTCGTGTTCAGTGCTCAGCTGAACTCTCAATGGCACTGTTGCTCTCGATGGTGCTGAGACAGCCTCTCTATACTTTTCTCTCCCTCCCCTCGATCTCCTTTCCCTGCTCTCCTCTCACTCCCCTCTGTCTCCTCCCTCTATCTCCTTCATATTTCGTTTCTGTCTTTCCTCCTCCCTCTCCTCTATTTGATCTCTCATTCCTCTATTCTCTCCTCTCCCCTCAGTCCCTCTCTCCTCCTTCTGTCTCCTCCCCCTCTCGTATCTCTATCTCGCCTTCAATGTGAATTGCACTCTTAAACCCATGTTTAAGTGGTTGGGATTTGGGCTCCATCCCCCCAGCCCTCCACCGATCACCCCCTCTCTTCTTCACAGCCCAGCCCAGCATAGAGCTGTCTCTCTTGGGATGAGGAGGGCTTGGCTTTGCCCTGACTGGGCCTCAGCTGGGCTGGTGGAGTAGCAGTCTCTCTCTGCACATCTGCTGAGAGAAGGGAAAGAGAAAGATAGTGTGGGGTTTGATTGAGCAATGTGTGTGTGTGTGTGTGTGTGTGTGTGTGTGTGTGTGTGTGTGTGTGTGTGTGTGTGTGTGTGTGTGTGCGTGCGTGTGCGTGTGTGTGTGCGTGTGCGTGCGTGTGTGTTTGTAGACTCCTAGGTCCAGCATGGTGTGCAACACACCTGCACCGATTCTGCCTGAACATGTGGGAAATGTAGTTCACTAACGAAACACGTTCAAATACCTATTAGCTGCAGTGCTAGAGTGTCTACCAGTGCTGATACCGTTTGGGCTATTCCCTCCTCCAGTTGCTACCCCTCCGCAGTAGCAGGTATAGCGTAGTGTCGCACTGACTCCTCTCCCTTACGTAACACCCCACCCTAATTTAGATCGGACTTCAAATAAACCAAAATCAAGCCATTGGTTGGCTTCCCTTGTAGTTGGATATAAATAGCGTTTTTCAATCTTATCTGGAAACAGTGTTGTAGAGACGGGAGAGGCTTTGAAATGCAGCCCTGCCGATTAGGATCCTATTGTTCCACTCTACACCCCCTCTCTTCTCCCGGCTGCTTACAGTAAGCCCCGGGATCTGTGTGTGTGTGTGTGTGTGTGTGTGTGTGTGTGTGTGTGTGTGTGTGTGTGTGTGTGTGTGAGCGTGTGTGTGTGTGTGTGTGTGTGTGTGTGTGTGTGTGTGTGTGTGTGTGTGTGTGTGTGTGTGTGTGTGTGTGTGTGTGTGTGTGCGCGTGCGTGTGTGTGTGCGCACTCACGCGCTTGCACAACAGTAATTGAGATTGGCTCTGAGTGTGTGTACACGTGTGCGATGTGTCTCAGTATGTATGATCTTGTGACCTGTGATCTGTGTCAGTGAGTGATTGCTTGTGTGTGCCTGTCTGTGCGTGCATGCACACATCACAGTTCAGCTTGCATTCACACTAACATATGCGTGCGTGTGCAACTGCCGGGTGTGTCTTTCATGATGGACGCTGTCCTCCTGCTGCTTACCCCACTGCTCCACTCAGGATGAACAAGGTTGCTAAGATACTCTAGACTTATACTACATCAGGTTATCTGCCATTATTGCTGTTGCTATATTTTACACAGCACCGTCAAACCGTTATTCATTCGGAAACCTACCCCACCACAGAATGATACGACGTTGCTGCTGGTATTTGTCGCACCACTGCCTCCCTGCTCTACCCTACGAGGAAGTTGTGAAACATTTAATGCCCCTAGTAAAATGTCATCCCCACCCCTCGACAAAGTAGGGGCGGATCCACACCTCGATTCATCATTAAGCCCATTTAATCCCAGGCCTCCGGCTCTAGTGGTTCCATTTGACACGGAGCAAGCCAATAAGACGGAGGGAGGGAGGGAGGTGATGTCATTTCTGAGGAGACTGATTGGTTGAGGGAGGTGTGAGCCCTCCCACCTGCAGATATCATTTGAATCCAGTGGTTGGTAGACCCTCATGTTGGTGTGTTCCACCACTGGAAGGGCATAGGCACTGAAACAGATGAGTACAGAAGACAGTGGAGATGCCAACAGCAGGGTTTAGCTGTGGTATTATTTTATCATGGGAAGGTAAACGTGTTTGATATGTCTATTCGTATTCATTTACAATATTATAATATGTTTGATGTGATTTTATTGCACATTCAGGATGTTGATGGAGATTCCAGATGTTTCATCCAGGATCTGGATGAAAAATATGTTATTTCCCAAAACTTTTCCTGGTTTGATTATCCTTTTATCCAACTTCATCTTCAATTTGAGGAAAATAAAAAACGGACTCAATTTACTGTTACCCTTTGTGACACCCATTGAGAAACATGTAGGTAACTATGCAAAAACAGTATTAAGAGAAGCAAAACCAGCCAAGTAAAATAGCAAGGTAATGACTGACCTATTCAGAGTGGAAGACACATCAGCAGTAGCTAGAGTGAGCAAGGTCTGGATCGGGGGTGATTTGTGGCTGAAGTTGTGATCTGTGTGTGTGTGTGTGTGTGTGTGTGTGTGTGTGTGTGTGTGTGTGTGTGTGTGTGTGTGTGTGTGTGTGTGTGCACTATATTTAAAAAGTGCTATCTAGAACCTAAAAGGGTACTTCAGCTGTCCCCATAGAACCCTTTTGGTTGCATGTAGAACCCTTTCCACAGAGAGTTCGACATGGAACTCAAAATGGTTATGTTTCTAAGAGAGAGAGAGTGTGTGTGTGTGTGTGTGTGTGTGTGTGTGTGTGTGTGTGTGTGTGTGTGTGTGTGTGTGTGTGTGTGTGTGTGTGTGTGTGTGTGTGTGTGTGTGTGTGTGTGTGTGCGTGTGTGTGTGTGTGTGTGTGTGCACTTGTGTGTGTGTGTGTGTGCACTTGTGTGTGTGTGTGTGTGCACGTGTTTGCCTGCGTATGAGCCAGGGTGTTCACGCATGTGTTTGTGATCTTGCGCGTGTGTGTGTGTGTTCTTGCGCGTGTGTGTGTGTGTGTTCTTGCGCGGGTGTGCGTGTATGAGCGTGCATATGTGTTCTTTCCTATGTGTGTGTGTGTGTTCTTGCGCGTGTGTGTATGAAAGTTCCTTGGTGGTATAGGGGAAGCCCCATTAGTGTGGCATCCCTAGGAGATAATGAGAGCTGACTGCTTTATGCCCTGGAAATGATTGACTGGCTAGGACATCCTAGCACACCATGAATCCTTCCTGTTAACTGGGCCCACACACCACACACACACACCAGCCACACTACACACACACACCAGCCACACCACACACACACACACACCAGCCTCACCACACACACACCAGCCACACCACACACACCAGCCACACCACATACACACCAGCCACACTACACACACACACCAGCCACACCACACACACACACACACCAGCCACACCACACACACACCAGCCACACCACACACACCAGCCACACCACATACACACCAGCCACACCACATACACACCAGCCACACCACATACACACCAGCCACACCATATACACACCAGCCACACCATACACACACACCACCCACACACACACCAGCCACGCCATACACACACCAGCCACACCACACACACCAGCCACACCCCACACACACCACACACACACACCAGCCACACCACACACACCAGCCACACCACATACACACCAGCCACACCACATACACACCAGCCACACCACACACACCAGCCACACCATACACACACACCACCCACACCACACACACACACCAGCCACACCATACACACACACCACCCACACCACATACACACCAGCCACACCACATACACACCAGCCACACCACACACACCAGCCACACCATGCACACACACCACCCACACACACCAGCCACACCATACACACACACCAGCCACACCACACACACACCAGCCACACCACACACACCAGCCACACCACACACACACCACACACACACACCAGCCACACCACACACACCAGCCACACCACATACACACCAGCCACACCACATACACACCAGCCACACCACACACACCAGCCACACCATACACACACACCACCCACACCACACACACACCAGCCACACCACACACACCAGCCACACACACACACACCACACACACCAGCCACACCAATCACCTATCACACATATGGCCTTGGGTCGATGTCTTCTCTAATCTCTCCTAGTGGCTTCTCTTATTAGATATTTTCTTCTCTTCTGGTTTTCTTTTCTCTTTTACTCTTTTACTTTTTTACTCTTTTACTCTTTTACTCTTTTTGTCTTTCCTCTTCTTTCCCTTTCTTCTATAAATGCTATCTCTTTCTTTTTCTCACTCCTCGATCACCGTTCCTCCCTTCATCTCTTCCCTTCTACTCTTTTCTCATTATATTCTTCTCTCTTCGTCTCCTCTTAGTCATCTTTCTTTTGTTGTCATTCCATCTCTTTTCTGTCTCTTACCCTTTCTCTCCTACTCTGTCTCCATCTCTCTGAAATGTGTTGGGGCTCATATTAACCCTTTAGAAAGTGAGTGTACACCTGGATCCCATGTGGATGCTGTCTTCAATGTTCTCAGTGGAGCCGCTCCGCCCTGCATAATGCTTCTAAAGCACCGGTCTCCTGCTCTCCTCCCACTCATACTGCTAGCCTGGGGAGATACAGGCACTCTAGCTAGTCTAGAAGACACTCACACTCACACACTCACTCACACACTCACTCACTCACTCACTCACTCACACACACATACTTACTCACACACTCACTCACTCACACACACACACACACACACACACACACTCACACTCACACTCACTCACTCACTCACTCACTCACTCACTCACTCACTCACTCACTCACACACTCACACACTCACTCACTCACTCACTCACACACCCACACTCACACACACTCACCCACACACACGTACTCACACACTCACTCACTCACTCACACACACAGGCATAGACAAA
>NC_088419.1:35225603-35275603 GCF_034236695.1 Oncorhynchus nerka | reverse complement strand
TGTGTGTGTGTGTGTGTGTGTGTGTGTGTGTGTGTCCATGTCTGGTGTAATATGATCCCTGTAGCTGATTTAGACTGCTCTGTCCCAATACTGGCAGTTGTCCCTCAGGGGGGGAGTGGCACTCAACAGGCAACTAGTGGTAGGGAGAGATAAATACCCCTAGGGAAATGGACATCACTACATCACTCGCACACATCAGAAGCCGCCAATGGATAACACATTGACTACGAGCCTTGGGTTTTTCACAATGCCTCTACTGGCAACAGTAATAAATGTCACTATATTTCTCAAGCAACAAATATGTACTTACTATATGAGCAACAAATGAGAACAGAAAAAGAAATTCCTTAATGTAACCTTCCCATCCTCTGGCTGTGGTTCAATGTGGAGTTGGAACTGAAGCAGGACTTTCCTTCTATAAGAGCAATTTGACATGTAACAGTCACATTTTCTTCAGTCATTTTCCACTGGTTAATAATGATTAGCATTGTACAACAATTAAAACCACCATTCTGAACTAATATTATACTAAATGTTTTAGGGTCCATACACAGATCAGCTATAGTTGCACATCCATACAGTACAGTACAGGTGTTTTTATACATACAGTACAGGTGTTTTTATACATACAGTACAGGTGTTTTTATACATACAGTACAGGTGTTTTTATACAGTACAGTACAGTACAGGTGTTTTTATACATACAGTACAGGTGTTTTTATACATACAGTACAGGTGTTTTTATACATACAGTACAGGTGTTTTTATACAGTACAGTACAGTACAGGTGTTTTTATACATACAGTACAGGTGTTTTTATACATACAGTACAGGTGTTTTTAGACATACAGTACAGGTGTTTTTATACATACAGTACAGGTGTTTTTATACATACAGTACAGGTGTTTTTATACAGTACAGTACAGTACAGGTGTTTTTATACATACAGTACAGGTGTTTTTATACATACAGTACAGGTGTTTTTATACATACAGTACAGGTGTTTTTATACAGTACAGTACAGTACAGGTGTTTTTATACATACAGTACAGGTGTTTTTATACATACAGTACAGGTGTTTTTAGACATACAGTACAGGTGTTTTTATACATACAGTACAGGTGTTTTTATACATACATTACAGGTGTTTTTATACATACAGTACAGGTGTTTTTATACATACAGTACAGGTGTTTTTATACATACAGTACAGGTGTTTTTATACAGTACAGTACAGGTGTTTTTATACATACAGTACAGGTGTTTTTATACATACAGTACAGGTGTTTTTATACATACAGTACAGGTGTTTTTATACAGTACAGTACAGGTGTTTTTATACATACAGTACAGGTGTTTTTATACATACAGTACAGGTGTTTTTATACAGTACAGTACAGGTGTTTTTATACATACAGTACAGGTGTTTTTATACATACAGTACAGGTGTTTTTATACATACAGTACAGGTGTTTTTATACAGTACAGTACAGGTGTTTTTATACATACAGTACAGGTGTTTTTATACATACAGTACAGGTGTTTTTATACAGTACAGTACAGGTGTTTTTATACATACAGTACAGGTGTTTTTATACATACAGTACAGGTGTTTTTATACATACAGTACAGATGTTTCTATACATACAGTACAGGTGTTTTTATACATACAGTACAGGTGTTTTTATACATACAGTACAGCTGTTTCTATACATACAGTACAGGTGTTTTTATACATACAGTACAGGTGTTTTTATACATACAGTACAGGTGTTTTTATACATACAGTACAGATGTTTCTATACATACAGTACAGGTGTTTTTATACATACAGTACAGGTGTTTTATACATACAGTACAGCTGTTTTTATACATACAGTACAGGTGTTTTTATACATACAGTACAGGTGTTTCTATACATACAGTACAGGTGTTTTTATACATACAGTACAGGTGTTTTTATACATACAGTACAGGTGTTTTTATACATACATTACAGGTGTTTTTATATTTACAGTACAGGTGTTTTATACATACAGTACAGGTGTTTTTATACATACAGTACAGGTGATTTTATACATACAGTACAGGTGTTTTAAACAGTACAGTACAGGTGTTTTTATACATACAGTACAAGTGTTTTTATACAGTACAGTACAGGTGTTTTTATACATACAGTACAGGTGTTTTTATACAGTACAGTACAGGTGTTTTTATACATACAGTACAGGTGTTTTTATACAGTACAGTACAGGTGTTTTTATACAGTACAGTACAGGTGTTTTTATACATACAGTACAGGTGTTTTTATACATACAGTACAGCTGTTTCTATACATACAGTACACGTGTTTTTATACAGTACAGTACAGTACAGGTGTTTTTATACATACAGTACAGGTGTTTTTATACATACAGTACAGGTGTTTTTATACAGTACAGTACAGTACAGGTGTTTTTAGACATACAGTACAGGTGTTTTTATACATACAGTACAGGTGTTTTTATACATACAGTACAGGTGTTTTTATACAGTACAGTACAGGTGTTTTTATACATACAGTACAGGTGTTTTTATACATACAGTACAGGTGTTTTTATACATACAGTACAGGTGTTTTTATACAGTACAGTACAGGTGTTTTTATACATACAGTACAGGTGTTTTTATACATACAGTACAGGTGTTTTTATACAGTACAGTACAGGTGTTTTTATACATACAGTACAGGTGTTTTTATACATACAGTACAGTGTTTTTATACATACAGTACAGGTGTTTTTATACAGTACAGTACAGGTGTTTTTATACATACAGTACAGGTGTTTTTATACATACAGTACAGGTGTTTTTATACAGTACAGTACAGGTGTTTTTATACATACAGTACAGGTGTTTTTATACATACAGTACAGGTGTTTTTATACATACAGTACAGATGTTTCTATACATACAGTACAGGTGTTTTTATACATACAGTACAGGTGTTTTTATACATACAGTACAGCTGTTTCTATACATACAGTACAGGTGTTTTTATACATACAGTACAGGTGTTTTTATACATACAGTACAGCTGTTTTTATACATACAGTACAGGTGTTTTTATACATACAGTACAGGTGTTTCTATACATACAGTACAGGTGTTTTTATACATACAGTACAGGTGTTTTTATACATACAGTACAGGTGTTTTTATACATACATTACAGGTGTTTTTATACATACAGTACAGGTGTTTTTATACAGTACAGTACAGTACAGGTGTTTTTATACATACAGTACAGGTGTTTTTATACATACAGTACAGGTGTTTTTAGACATACAGTACAGGTGTTTTTATACATACAGTACAGGTGTTTTTATACATACAGTACAGGTGTTTTTATACATACAGTACAGGTGTTTTTATACATACAGTACAGGTGTTTTTATACATACAGTACAGGTGTTTTTATACAGTACAGTACAGGTGTTTTTATACATACAGTACAGGTGTTTTTATACATACAGTACAGGTGTTTTTATACAGTACAGTACAGGTGTTTTTATACATACAGTACAGGTGTTTTTATACATACAGTACAGGTGTTTTTATACATACAGTACAGGTGTTTTTATACAGTACAGTACAGGTGTTTTTATACATACAGTACAGGTGTTTTTATACATACAGTACAGGTGTTTTTATACATACAGTACAGGTGTTTTTATACAGTACAGTACAGGTGTTTTTATACATACAGTACAGGTGTTTTTATACATACAGTACAGGTGTTTTTATACAGTACAGTACAGGTGTTTTTATACATACAGTACAGGTGTTTTTATACATACAGTACAGGTGTTTTTATACATACAGTACAGGTGTTTTTATACAGTACAGTACAGGTGTTTTTATACATACAGTACAGGTGTTTTTATACATACAGTACAGGTGTTTTTATACAGTACAGTACAGGTGTTTTTATACATACAGTACAGGTGTTTTTATACATACAGTACAGGTGTTTTTATACATACAGTACAGATGTTTCTATACATACAGTACAGGTGTTTTTATACATACAGTACAGGTGTTTTTATACATACAGTACAGCTGTTTCTATACATACAGTACAGGTGTTTTTATACATACAGTACAGGTGTACAGTACAGCTGTTTTTATACATACAGTACAGGTGTTTTTATACATACAGTACAGGTGTTTCTATACATACAGTACAGGTGTTTTTATACATACAGTACAGGTGTTTTTATACATACAGTACAGGTGTTTTTATACATACATTACAGGTGTTTTTATACATACAGTACAGGTGTTTTTATACAGTACAGTACAGTACAGGTGTTTTTATACATACAGTACAGGTGTTTTTATACATACAGTACAGGTGTTTTTAGACATACAGTACAGGTGTTTTTATACATACAGTACAGGTGTTTTTATACATACAGTACAGGTGTTTTTATACATACAGTACAGGTGTTTTTATACATACAGTACAGGTGTTTTTATACATACAGTACAGGTGTTTTTATACAGTACAGTACAGGTGTTTTTATACATACAGTACAGGTGTTTTTATACATACAGTACAGGTGTTTTTATACAGTACAGTACAGGTGTTTTTATACAGTACAGGTGTTTTTATACAGTACAGGTGTTTTTATACATACAGTACAGGTGTTTTTATACAGTACAGTACAGGTGTTTTTATACATACAGTACAGGTGTTTTTATACATACAGTACAGGTGTTTTATACATACAGTACAGGTGTTTTTATACATACAGTACAGGTGTTTTTATACATACAGTACAGGTGTTTTTATACATACAGTACAGATGTTTTATACATACAGTACAGGTGTTTTTATACATACAGTACAGGTGTTTTTATACATACAGTACAGCTGTTTTATACATACAGTACAGGTGTTTTTATACATACAGTACAGGTGTTTTTATACATACAGTACAGGTGTTTTTATACATACAGTACAGATGTTTCTATACATACAGTACAGGTGTTTTTATACATACAGTACAGGTGTTTTTATACATACAGTACAGGTGTTTTTATACATACAGTACAGGTGTTTTTATACATACAGTACAGGTGTTTCTATACATACAGTACAGGTGTTTTTATACATACAGTACAGGTGTTTTTATACATACAGTACAGGTGTTTTTATACATACATTACAGGTGTTTTTATATTTACAGTACAGGTGTTTTATACATACAGTACAGGTGTTTTTATACATACAGTACAGGTGATTTTATACATACAGTACAGGTGTTTTAAACAGTACAGTACAGGTGTTTTTATACATACAGTACAGGTGTTTTTATACAGTACAGTACAGGTGTTTTTATACATACAGTACAGGTGTTTTTATACATACAGTACAGGTGTTTTTATACATACAGTACAGGTGTTTTTATACAGTACAGTACAGGTGTTTTTATACAGTACAGTACAGGTGTTTTTATACATACAGTACAGGTGTTTTTATACATACAGTACAGCTGTTTCTATACATACAGTACAGGTGTTTTATACAGTACAGTACAGTACAGGTGTTTTTATACATACAGTACAGGTGTTTTTATACATACAGTACAGGTGTTTTTATACAGTACAGTACAGTACAGGTGTTTTTATACATACAGTACAGGTGTTTTTAGACATACAGTACAGGTGTTTTTATACATACAGTACAGGTGTTTTTATACATACAGTACAGGTGTTTTTATACAGTACAGTACAGGTGTTTTTATACATACAGTACAGGTGTTTTTATAGTACAGGTGTTTTTATACATACAGTACAGGTGTTTTTATACAGTACAGTACAGGTGTTTTTATACATACAGTACAGGTGTTTTTATACATACAGTACAGGTGTTTTTATACAGTACAGTACAGGTGTTTTTATACATACAGTACAGGTGTTTTTATACATACAGTACAGGTGTTTTTATACATACAGTACAGGTGTTTTTATACAGTACAGTACAGGTGTTTTTATACATACAGTACAGGTGTTTTTATACATACAGTACAGGTGTTTTTATACAGTACAGTACAGGTGTTTTTATACATACAGTACAGGTGTTTTTATACATACAGTACAGGTGTTTTTATACATACAGTACAGATGTTTCTATACATACAGTACAGGTGTTTTTATACATACAGTACAGGTGTTTTTATACATACAGTACAGCTGTTTCTATACATACAGTACAGGTGTTTTTATACATACAGTACAGGTGTTTTTATACATACAGTACAGGTGTTTTTATACATACAGTACAGATGTTTCTATACATACAGTACAGGTGTTTTTATACATACAGTACAGATGTTTCTATACATACAGTACAGCTGTTTTTATACATACAGTACAGGTGTTTCTATACATACAGTACAGGTGTTTTTATACATACAGTACAGGTGTTTTTATACATACAGTACAGGTGTTTTTATACATACATTACAGGTGTTTTTATATTTACAGTACAGGTGTTTTATACATACAGTACAGGTGATTTTATACATACAGTACAGGTGTTTTAAACAGTACAGTACAGGTGTTTTTATACATACAGTACAAGTGTTTTTATACAGTACAGTACAGGTGTTTTTATACATACAGTACAGGTGTTTTTATACAGTACAGTACAGGTGTTTTTATACATACAGTACAGGTGTTTTTATACAGTACAGTACAGTTGTTTTTATACAGTACAGTACAGGTGTTTTTATACATACAGTACAGGTGTTTTTATACATACAGTACAGCTGTTTCTATACATACAGTACAGGTGTTTTTATACATACAGTACAGGTGTTTTTATACATACAGTACAGGTGTTTTTATACATACAGTACAGATGTTTCTATACATACAGTACAGGTGTTTTTTACATACAGTACAGGTGTTTTTATACATACAGTACAGCTGTTTTTATACATACAGTACAGGTGTTTTTATACATACAGTACAGGTGTTTCTATACATACAGTACAGGTGTTTTTATACATACAGTACAGGTGTTTTTATACATACAGTACAGGTGTTTTTATACATACATTACAGGTGTTTTTATATTTACAGTACAGGTGTTTTATACATACAGTACAGGTGTTTTTATACATACAGTACAGGTGATTTTATACATACAGTACAGTAGTTGTAAACAGTACAGTACAGGTGTTTTTATACATACAGTACAAGTGTTTTTATACAGTACAGTACAGGTGTTTTTATACATACAGTACAGGTGTTTTTATACAGTACAGTACAGGTGTTTTATACATACAGTACAGGTGTTTTTATACATACAGTACAGGTGTTTTTATACATACAGTACAGGTGTTTTTATACAGTACAGTACATGTGTTTTTATACATACAGTACAGGTGTTTTTATACAGTACAGTACAGGTGTTTTTATACATACAGTACAGATGTTTTTATACAGTACAGTACAGGTGTTTTTATACATACAGTACAGGTGTTTTTATACAGTACAGTACAGGTGTTTTTATACATACAGTACAGGTGTTTTTATACAGTACAGTACAGGTGTTTTTATACAGTACAGTACAGGTGTTTTTATACATACAGTACAGGTGTTTTTATACATACAGTACAGGTGTTTTTATACATACAGTACAGGTGTTTTTAAACATACAGTACAGGTGTTTTTATACATACAGTACAGGTGTTTTTATACATACAGTACAGGTGTTTTTATACAGTACAGTACAGGTGTTTTTATACATACAGTACAGGTGTTTTTATACATACAGTACAGGTGTTTTTATACATACAGTACAGGTGTTTTTATACAGTACAGTACAGGTGTTTTTATACATACAGTACAGGTGTTTTTATACATACAGTACAGGTGTTTTTATACATACAGTACAGGTGTTTTTATACATACAGTACAGGTGTTTTTATACATACAGTACAGGTGTTTTTATACATACAGTACAGATGTTTCTATACATACAGTACAGGTGTTTTTATACATACAGTACAGGTGTTTTTATACATACAGTACAGCTGTTTTTATACAGTACAGGTGTTTTTATACATACAGTACAGGTGTTTTTATACATACAGTACAGGTGTTTTTATACATACAGTACAGATGTTTCTATACATACAGTACAGGTGTTTTTATACATACAGTACAGGTGTTTTTATACATACAGTACAGCTGTTTTTATACATACAGTACAGGTGTTTTTATACATACAGTACAGGTGTTTCTATACATACAGTACAGGTGTTTTTATACATACAGTACAGGTGTTTTTATACATACAGTACAGGTGTTTTTATACATACATTACAGGTGTTTTTATATTTACAGTACAGGTGTTTTATACATACAGTACAGGTGATTTTATACATACAGTACAGGTGTTTTAAACAGTACAGTACAGGTGTTTTTATACATACAGTACAAGTGTTTTTATACAGTACAGTACAGGTGTTTTTATACATACAGTACAGGTGTTTTTATACAGTACAGTACAGGTGTTTTTATACATACAGTACAGGTGTTTTTATACATACAGTACAGGTGTTTCTATACATACAGTACAGGTGTTTTTATACATACAGTACAGGTGTTTTTATACATACAGTACAGGTGTTTTTATACATACATTACAGGTGTTTTTATACATACAGTACAGGTGTTTTTATACAGTACAGTACAGTACAGGTGTTTTTATACATACAGTACAGGTGTTTTTATACATACAGTACAGGTGTTTTTAGACATACAGTACATGTGTTTTTATACATACAGTACAGGTGTTTTTATACATACATTACAGGTGTTTTTATACATACAGTACAGGTGTTTTTATACATACAGTACAGGTGTTTTTATACATACAGTACAGGTGTTTTTATACAGTACAGTACAGGTGTTTTTATACATACAGTACAGGTGTTTTTATACATACAGTACAGGTGTTTTTATACATACAGTACAGGTGTTTTTATACAGTACAGTACAGGTGTTTTTATACATACAGTACAGGTGTTTTTATACATACAGTACAGGTGTTTTTATACAGTACAGTACAGGTGTTTTTATACATACAGTACAGGTGTTTTTATACATACAGTACAGGTGTTTTTATACATACAGTACAGGTGTTTTTATACAGTACAGTACAGGTGTTTTTATACATACAGTACAGGTGTTTTTATACATACAGTACAGGTGTTTTTATACAGTACAGTACAGGTGTTTTTATACATACAGTACAGGTGTTTTTATACATACAGTACAGGTGTTTTTATACATACAGTACAGATGTTTTATACATACAGTACAGGTGTTTTTATACATACAGTACAGGTGTTTTTATACATACAGTACAGCTGTTTCTATACATACAGTACAGGTGTTTTTATACATACAGTACAGGTGTTTTTATACATACAGTACAGGTGTTTTTATACATACAGTACAGATGTTTCTATACATACAGTACAGGTGTTTTTATACATACAGTACAGGTGTTTTTATACATACAGTACAGCTGTTTTTATACATACAGTACAGGTGTTTTTATACATACAGTACAGGTGTTTCTATACATACAGTACAGGTGTTTTTATACATACAGTACAGGTGTTTTTATACATACAGTACAGGTGTTTTTATACATACATTACAGGTGTTTTTATATTTACAGTACAGGTGTTTTATACATACAGTACAGGTGTTTTTATACATACAGTACAGGTGATTTTATACATACAGTACAGGTGTTTTAAACAGTACAGTACAGGTGTTTTTATACATACAGTACAAGTGTTTTTATACAGTACAGTACAGGTGTTTTTATACATACAGTACAGGTGTTTTTATACAGTACAGTACAGGTGTTTTTATACATACAGTACAGGTGTTTTTATACAGTACAGTACAGGTGTTTTTATACAGTACAGTACAGGTGTTTTTATACATACAGTACAGGTGTTTTTATACATACAGTACAGCTGTTTCTATACATACAGTACACGTGTTTTTATACAGTACAGTACAGTACAGGTGTTTTTATACATACAGTACAGGTGTTTTTATACATACAGTACAGGTGTTTTTATACAGTACAGTACAGTACAGGTGTTTTTATACATACAGTACAGGTGTTTTTATACATACAGTACAGGTGTTTTTAGACATACAGTACAGGTGTTTTTATACATACAGTACAGGTGTTTTTATACATACAGTACAGGTGTTTTTATACAGTACAGTACAGGTGTTTTTATACATACAGTACAGGTGTTTTTATACATACAGTACAGGTGTTTTTATACATACAGTACAGGTGTTTTTATACAGTACAGTACAGGTGTTTTTATACATACAGTACAGGTGTTTTTATACATACAGTACAGGTGTTTTTATACAGTACAGTACATGTGTTTTTATACATACAGTACAGGTGTTTTTATACATACAGTACAGGTGTTTTTATACATACAGTACAGGTGTTTTTATACAGTACAGTACAGGTGTTTTTATACATACAGTACAGGTGTTTTTATACATACAGTACAGGTGTTTTTATACAGTACAGTACAGGTGTTTTTATACATACAGTACAGGTGTTTTTATACATACAGTACAGGTGTTTTTATACATACAGTACAGATGTTTCTATACATACAGTACAGGTGTTTTTATACATACAGTACAGGTGTTTTTATACATACAGTACAGCTGTTTTTATACATACAGTACAGGTGTTTTTATACATACAGTACAGGTGTTTTTATACATACAGTACAGGTGTTTTTATACATACAGTACAGATGTTTCTATACATACAGTACAGGTGTTTTTATACATACAGTACAGATGTTTCTATACATACAGTACAGCTGTTTTTATACATACAGTACAGGTGTTTCTATACATACAGTACAGGTGTTTTTATACATACAGTACAGGTGTTTTTATACATACAGTACAGGTGTTTTTATACATACATTACAGGTGTTTTTATATTTACAGTACAGGTGTTTTATACATACAGTACAGGTGATTTTATACATACAGTACAGGTGTTTTAAACAGTACAGTACAGGTGTTTTTATACATACAGTACAAGTGTTTTTATACAGTACAGTACAGGTGTTTTTATACATACAGTACAGGTGTTTTTATACAGTACAGTACAGGTGTTTTTATACATACAGTACAGGTGTTTTTATACAGTACAGTACAGTTGTTTTTATACAGTACAGTACAGGTGTTTTTATACATACAGTACAGGTGTTTTTATACATACAGTACAGCTGTTTCTATACATACAGTACAGGTGTTTTTATACATACAGTACAGGTGTTTTTATACATACAGTACAGGTGTTTTTATACATACAGTACAGATGTTTCTATACATACAGTACAGGTGTTTTTATACATACAGTACAGGTGTTTTTATACATACAGTACAGCTGTTTTTATACATACAGTACAGGTGTTTTTATACATACAGTACAGGTGTTTCTATACATACAGTACAGGTGTTTTTATACATACAGTACAGGTGTTTTTATACATACAGTACAGGTGTTTTTATACATACATTACAGGTGTTTTTATATTTACAGTACAGGTGTTTTATACATACAGTACAGGTGTTTTTATACATACAGTACAGGTGATTTTATACATACAGTACAGTAGTTGTAAACAGTACAGTACAGGTGTTTTTATACATACAGTACAAGTGTTTTTATACAGTACAGTACAGGTGTTTTTATACATACAGTACAGGTGTTTTTATACAGTACAGTACAGGTGTTTTATACATACAGTACAGGTGTTTTTATACATACAGTACAGGTGTTTTTATACATACAGTACAGGTGTTTTTATACAGTACAGTACATGTGTTTTTATACATACAGTACAGGTGTTTTTATACAGTACAGTACAGGTGTTTTTATACATACAGTACAGATGTTTTTATACAGTACAGTACAGGTGTTTTTATACATACAGTACAGGTGTTTTTATACAGTACAGTACAGGTGTTTTTATACATACAGTACAGGTGTTTTTATACAGTACAGTACAGGTGTTTTTATACAGTACAGTACAGGTGTTTTTATACATACAGTACAGGTGTTTTTATACATACAGTACAGGTGTTTTTATACATACAGTACAGGTGTTTTTAAACATACAGTACAGGTGTTTTTATACATACAGTACAGGTGTTTTTATACATACAGTACAGGTGTTTTTATACATACAGTACAGGTGTTTTTATACATACAGTACAGGTGTTTTTATACATACAGTACAGGTGTTTTTATACATACAGTACAGGTGTTTTTATACAGTACAGTACAGGTGTTTTTATACATACAGTACAGGTGTTTTTATACATACAGTACAGGTGTTTTTATACAGTACAGTACAGGTGTTTTTATACATACAGTACAGGTGTTTTTATACATACAGTACAGGTGTTTTTATACATACAGTACAGATGTTTCTATACATACAGTACAGGTGTTTTTATACATACAGTACAGGTGTTTTTATACATACAGTACAGCTGTTTCTATACATACAGTACAGGTGTTTTTATACATACAGTACAGGTGTTTTTATACATACAGTACAGGTGTTTTTATACATACAGTACAGATGTTTCTATACATACAGTACAGGTGTTTTTATACATACAGTACAGGTGTTTTTATACATACAGTACAGCTGTTTTTATACATACAGTACAGGTGTTTTTATACATACAGTACAGGTGTTTCTATACATACAGTACAGGTGTTTTTATACATACAGTACAGGTGTTTTTATACATACAGTACAGGTGTTTTTATACATACATTACAGGTGTTTTTATATTTACAGTACAGGTGTTTTATTTTACAGTACAGGTGATTTTATACATACAGTACAGGTGTTTTAAACAGTACAGTACAGGTGTTTTTATACATACAGTACAAGTGTTTTTATACAGTACAGTACAGGTGTTTTTATACATACAGTACAGGTGTTTTTATACAGTACAGTACAGGTGTTTTTATACATACAGTACAGGTGTTTTTATACAGTACAGTACAGGTGTTTTTATACAGTACAGTACAGGTGTTTTTATACATACAGTACAGGTGTTTTTATACATACAGTACAGCTGTTTCTATACATACAGTACAGGTGTTTTTATACATACAGTACAGGTGTTTTTATACATACAGTACAGGTGTTTTTATACATACAGTACAGATGTTTTTATACATACAGTACAGGTGTTTTTATACATACAGTACAGGTGTTTTTATACATACAGTACAGGCTGTTTTTATACATACAGTACAGGTGTTTTTATACATACAGTACAGGTGTTTCTATACATACAGTACAGGTGTTTTTATACATACAGTACAGGTGTTTTTATACATACAGTACAGGTGTTTTATACAGGTGTTTTTATACATACAGTACAGGTGTTTTTATACAGTACAGTACAGGTGTTTTTATACATACAGTACAGGTGTTTTATACATACAGTACAGGTGTTTTTATACAGTACAGTACAGGTGTTTTTATACATACAGTACAGGTGTTTTTATACATACAGTACAGGTGTTTTTATACATACAGTACAGATGTTTCTATACATACAGTACAGGTGTTTTTATACATACAGTACAGGTGTTTTTATACATACAGTACAGCTGTTTCTATACATACAGTACAGGTGTTTTTATACATACAGTACAGGTGTTTTTATACATACAGTACAGGTGTTTTTATACATACAGTACAGATGTTTTATACATACAGTACAGGTGTTTTTATACATACAGTACAGATGTTTCTATACATACAGTACAGCTGTTTTATACATACAGTACAGGTGTTTCTATACATACAGTACAGGTGTTTTTATACATACAGTACAGGTGTTTTTATACATACAGTACAGGTGTTTTTATACATACATTACAGGTGTTTTTATATTTACAGTACAGGTGTTTTATACATACAGTACAGGTGTTTTTATACATACAGTACAGGTGTTTTAAACAGTACAGTACAGGTGTTTTTATACATACAGTACAAGTGTTTTTATACAGTACAGTACAGGTGTTTTTATACATACAGTACAGGTGTTTTATACAGTACAGTACAGGTGTTTTTATACATACAGTACAGGTGTTTTTATACAGTACAGTACAGTTGTTTTTATACAGTACAGTACAGGTGTTTTTATACATACAGTACAGGTGTTTTTATACATACAGTACAGCTGTTTCTATACATACAGTACAGGTGTTTTTATACATACAGTACAGGTGTTTTTATACATACAGTACAGGTGTTTTTATACATACAGTACAGATGTTTCTATACATACAGTACAGGTGTTTTTATACATACAGTACAGGTGTTTTTATACATACAGTACAGCTGTTTTTATACATACAGTACAGGTGTTTTTATACATACAGTACAGGTGTTTCTATACATACAGTACAGGTGTTTTTATACATACAGTACAGGTGTTTTTATACATACAGTACAGGTGTTTTTATACATACATTACAGGTGTTTTTATATTTACAGTACAGGTGTTTTATACATACAGTACAGGTGTTTTTATACATACAGTACAGGTGATTTTATACATACAGTACAGTAGTTGTAAACAGTACAGTACGGGTGTTTTTATACATACAGTACAAGTGTTTTTATACAGTACAGTACAGGTGTTTTTATACATACAGTACAGGTGTTTTTATACAGTACAGTACAGGTGTTTTATACATACAGTACAGGTGTTTTTATACATACAGTACAGGTGTTTTTATACATACAGTACAGGTGTTTTTTACAGTACAGTACATGTGTTTTTATACATACAGTACAGGTGTTTTTATACAGTACAGTACAGGTGTTTTTATACATACAGTACAGATGTTTTTATACAGTACAGTACAGGTGTTTTTATACATACAGTACAGGTGTTTTTATACAGTACAGTACAGGTGTTTTTATACATACAGTACAGGTGTTTTTATACAGTACAGTACAGGTGTTTTATACAGTACAGTACAGGTGTTTTTATACATACAGTACAGGTGTTTTTATACATACAGTACAGGTGTTTTTATACATACAGTACAGGTGTTTTTAAACATACAGTACAGGTGTTTTTATACATACAGTACAGGTGTTTTTATACATACAGTACAGGTGTTTTTATACATACAGTACAGGTGTTTTTATACATACAGTACAGGTGTTTTTATACATACAGTACAGGTGTTTTTATACATACAGTACAGGTGTTTTTATACAGTACAGTACAGGTGTTTTTATACATACAGTACAGGTGTTTTTATACATACAGTACAGGTGTTTTTATACAGTACAGTACAGGTGTTTTTATACATACAGTACAGGTGTTTTTATACATACAGTACAGGTGTTTTTATACATACAGTACAGATGTTTCTATACATACAGTACAGGTGTTTTTATACATACAGTACAGGTGTTTTTATACATACAGTACAGCTGTTTCTATACATACAGTACAGGTGTTTTTATACATACAGTACAGGTGTTTTTATACATACAGTACAGGTGTTTTTATACATACAGTACAGATGTTTTTATACATACAGTACAGGTGTTTTTATACATACAGTACAGGTGTTTTTATACATACAGTACAGCTGTTTTTATACATACAGTACAGGTGTTTTTATACATACAGTACAGGTGTTTCTATACATACAGTACAGGTGTTTTTATACATACAGTACAGGTGTTTTATACATACAGTACAGGTGTTTTTATACATACATTACAGGTGTTTTTATATTTACAGTACAGGTGTTTTATACATACAGTACAGGTGATTTTATACATACAGTACAGGTGTTTTAAACAGTACAGTACAGGTGTTTTTATACATACAGTACAAGTGTTTTATACAGTACAGTACAGGTGTTTTTATACATACAGTACAGGTGTTTTTATACAGTACAGTACAGGTGTTTTTATACATACAGTACAGGTGTTTTTATACAGTACAGTACAGGTGTTTTTATACAGTACAGTACAGGTGTTTTTATACATACAGTACAGGTGTTTTTATACATACAGTACAGCTGTTTCTATACATACAGTACAGGTGTTTTTATACATACAGTACAGGTGTTTTTATACATACAGTACAGGTGTTTTATATACAGTACAGATGTTTCTATACATACAGTACAGGTGTTTTTATACATACAGTACAGGTGTTTTATACATACAGTACAGCTGTTTTTATACATACAGTACAGGTGTTTTTATACATACAGTACAGGTGTTTTATATACAGTACAGGTGTTTTTATACATACAGTACAGGTGTTTTATACATACAGTACAGGTGTTTTTTTACATTACAGGTGTTTTTATATTTACAGTACAGGTGTTTTATACATACAGTACAGGTGTTTTTATACATACAGTACAGGTGATTTTATATACATACAGTACAGTACAGGTGTTTTTATACATACAGTACAGTGTTTTTATACAGTACAGTACAGGTGTTTTTATACATACAGTACAGGTGTTTTTATACAGTACAGTACAGGTGTTTTTATACATACAGTACAGGTGTTTTTATACATACAGTACAGGTGTTTTTATACATACAGTACAGGTGTTTTTATACAGTACAGTACATGTGTTTTTATACATACAGTACAGGTGTTTTTATACAGTACAGTACAGGTGTTTTTATACATACAGTACAGGTGTTTTATACATACAGTACAGGTGTTTTTATACATACAATACAGGTGTTTTTATACATACAGTACAGGTGTTTTTATACATACAGTACAGGTGTTTTTATACAGGTACAGGTGTTTTTATACATACAGTACAGGTGTTTTTATACATACAGTACAGGTGTTTTTATACATACAGTACAGGTGTTTTTATACATACAGTACAGGTGTTTTTAAACATACAGTACAGGTGTTTTTATACATACAGTACAGGTGTTTTTATACATACAGTACAGGTGTTTTTATACATACAGTACAGGTGTTTTTATACATACAGTACAGGTGTTTTTATACATACAGTACAGATGTTTCTATACATACAGTACAGGTGTTTTTATACATACAGTACAGGTGTTTTTATACATACAGTACAGCTGTTTCTATACATACAGTACAGGTGTTTTTATACATACAGTACAGGTGTTTTTATACATACAGTACAGGTGTTTTTATACATACAGTACAGATGTTTCTATACATACAGTACAGGTGTTTTTATACATACAGTACAGGTGTTTTTATACATACAGTACAGCTGTTTTTATACATACAGTACAGGTGTTTTTATACATACAGTACAGGTGTTTCTATACATACAGTACAGGTGTTTTTATACATACAGTACAGGTGTTTTTATACATACAGTACAGGTGTTTTTATACATACATTACAGGTGTTTTTATATTTACAGTACAGGTGTTTTATACATACAGTACAGGTGTTTTTATACATACAGTACAGGTGATTTTATACATACAGTACAGGTGTTGTAAACAGTACAGTACAGGTGTTTTTATACATACAGTACAAGTGTTTTTATACAGTACAGTACAGGTGTTTTTATACATACAGTACAGGTGTTTTTATACAGTACAGTACAGGTGTTTTTATACATACAGTACAGGTGTTTTTATACATACAGTACAGGTGTTTTTATACATACAGTACAGGTGTTTTTATACAGTACAGTACAGGTGTTTTTATACATACAGTACAGGTGTTTTTATACAGTACAGTACATGTGTTTTTATACATACAGTACAGGTGTTTTTATACAGTACAGTACAGGTGTTTTTATACATACAGTACAGGTGTTTTTATACAGTACAGTACAGGTGTTTTTATACATACAGTACAGGTGTTTTTATACAGTACAGTACAGGTGTTTTTATACATACAGTACAGGTGTTTTTATACAGTACAGTACAGGTGTTTTTATACAGTACAGTACAGGTGTTTTTATACATACAGTACAGGTGTTTTTATACATACAGTACAGGTGTTTTTAAACATACAGTACAGGTGTTTTTATACAGTACAGTACAGGTGTTTTTATACATACAGTACAGGTGTTTTTATACAGTACAGTACAGGTGTTTTTATACATACAGTACAGGTGTTTTTATACAGTACAGTACAGGTGTTTTTATACATACAGTACAGGTGTTTTTATACAGTACAGTACAGGTGTTTTTATACAGTACAGTACAGGTGTTTTTATACATTCAGTACAGGTGTTTTTATACATACAGTACAGGTGTTTTTATACATACAGTACAGGTGTTTTTAAACATACAGTACAGGTGTTTTTATACATACAGTACAGGTGTTTTTATACATACAGTACAGGTGTTTTTATACATACAGTACAGGTGTTTTTATACATACAGTACAGGTGTTTTTATACAGTACAGTACAGGTGTTTTTATACAGTACAGTACAGGTGTTTTTATACATACAGTACAGGTGTTTTTATACATACAGTACAGGTGTTTTTATACATACAGTACAGGTGTTTTTAAACATACAGTACAGGTGTTTTTAAACATACAGTACAGGTGTTTTTATACATACAGTACAGGTGTTTTTATACATACAGTACAGGTGTTTTTATACATACAGTACAGGTGTTTTTATACATACAGTAAAGGTGTTTTTATACAGTACAGTACAGATGTTTTTATACAGTACAGGTGTTTTTATACATACAGTACAGGTGTTTTTGTACACGTGTTTTTATACATACAGTACAGGTGTTTTTATACAGTACAGTACAGATGTTTTTATACAGTACAGGTGTTTTTATACATACAGTACAGGTGTTTTTGTACAGGTGTTTTTATACATACAGTACAGGTGTTTTTATACATACAGTACAGGTGTTTTTATACATACAGTACAGGTGTTTTTATACAGTACAGGTGTTTTTATACATACAGTACAGGTGTTTTTATACATACAGTACAGGTGTTTTTATCCAGCACCACAAAATAAGTAAGAAATATCGCCAATCACTAACATTACTACAATAAAGAACAATGACAAGTCATTGACTTCAAAGTATTTTTTAATGAACAGCAAGGCAAGCGTACACAATTATACATTCCATTTGCAGTAAATGCTTTAGATAGATGATTTACCTCCACAGGGTTTCACAAGACAATCTGGTTGGCTCAGGATTCCCTAACACATTAAACAACACAAATTACAATTAATACAAATGTCAAAAGCTCACATAGCTAGCTAAATATATTAGTCAGCTAATGTTAGCTAGCCAGACAACTTCCTTAAACAGTGATTTTTGTAAAACAACTTTATGACCAAACAATATGCACAATAATTTGTCTTTTGCATTAACTAACATATTCCTCTTAACTGTACATTTTTCGTTACATGATTTGTACATGAGTTGTTATTAAATTATAATGACTTACATTTCCTTCCATCCGCCTATTCTTTAGCAGCCATCTTTCCTGCAGAAACTATCCGGCTTCGGGTCGCAGAGCTTCATGGGTAATTTGAGTACCACTCACTAGGAAGTCTGCAACTTGATTGGCTTTGTTTTTGCGGGACGAACTAGAGGGCTGACAAGGCACTACTCGTAGCTCAAAACGTCATCAGAAAACCACTCCCACTCCGGGAGAAGTCTCTGAAACCCAACCCAAGGTAACAGTGACTAGGGTCTGATTTCAATGACAGTCGCATTTGGCGTGGAGGAACGACGTCAATGCCTTATTTCGCAGATGTTCTCATCCAGAACGACTTACAGGAGCAGTTAGGGTTAGTTAAGTGTCTTGTTCAAGGACAGATTTTAAACCTAGTCAGCCCAGGGATTCGAACCAGCGACCTTTCGGTTACTGGCCCAATGCTCTTACAAAATACCAAATAAAATACAATAGAAATAGAAAATACTAAATAGGTGCAAGATGGAGATCACAGAGGTTATTTTTAATGAGTGCATTTCGCAAGTGTCTAGTTTGCGTCAACTAGCGTCACTAAAACCACTGCAAACGTTTTGCCTGCAAACATTGGTACGTGACGTTCTGGCATGGCAGCCTCCTGATTTGTTGGGAGAGTTGTCTAACTGAAGAGGACCCACCCTGTAAAAAAATGTTTTTATGTCATTGAAGTTGTGAAAAGAGTCTGCAATTGAAACCAGACCCTAACCACCGTTGCCTAGGTTCGTATTCTCGAGACTACTCCAGGTGGCTCACGGAGTCGCGAAAAACTGCCAGGGAGGGCTAAGGGGGTTATTTGGATTGAGCCTGACCCTCTACTCACCTTTACAGGCTGTGCTATGCTGTGCTGTGCCATGCTGTTCTGTGACATGCTGTGCCACATTTCCACATCACGTGTTACCACCTCAGGATGACCAGCTGGAGACAAATTCTGGCCACGGCACATTGTCTGGGACAGACACACGCATAGACATCCATTCATGATTATTCACGCAGGCACACACATACGCACACATACGCACACATACACACACATACGCACACATACGCACGCACACACAGACGTCCATTTACGCACACTCCAAACACAAGTTAGAGCCACCCATAGCCCACCAGAATCAGCCCAGACTTGCAGGCACATACATACACACACAAACACACATGCACACGTACACACACACACACACACGCACACACACGCACACATACACACACACACACACACACACACACACACACACACACAGACGTCCATTTACGCACACACGCACACTCCAAACACAGGGCAGAGCCACCCACAGCCCACCAGAATCAGCCCAGACATGCATAGATATCCATTCATGATTTTTCATGAGGGCACACAATACGCACGCACACACACACACATATACGCAGACATCCATTTACGCATACACACACACACTCCAATCACAGGGCGGAGCCACCCACAGCCCACCAGAATCAGCCCAGACACTTTAAACCAGACAGCTGTCACTCAATGGAACACATATTCTTTAAACACCAGTGGTCACCAACCTTTTCTGAGTCACTTTCAGAGTCAAAGTCTACCGCTCAGAAAAAGATTGGTGCGTGACTTATGCAACATTAACTTACTACATTTATAGTTGAGTAATTTAGCAGACTCCAGTCCAGAGTGACTTAAAGGAGCAATTAGGGTTAAGTGAACATTGGCAGATTTTTCACCTAGTCGGCTTGGGGATTCGAACCAGTGACCTTGGGGATTCGAACCAGTGACCTTGGGGATTCTAACCAGTGACCTTGGGGATTCGAACCAGTGAGATTGGGGATTCGAACCAGTGACCTTGGGGATTCGAACCAGTGACCTTGGGGATTCAAACCAGTGACCTTAGGGATTCGAACCAGTGACCTTAGGGATTCGAACCAGTGACCTTGGGGATTCGAACCAGTGACCTTAGGGATTCGAACCAGTGACCTTAGGGATTCGAACCAGTGACCTTGGGGATTCGAACCAGTGACCTTGGGGATTCGAACCAGTGACCTTGGGGATTCGAACGCTCCTAACTGCTAAAAATCAGTTCTGTAAGAATAATGTTTGCACAGTAGACCTAATACATTATCACATCATATTGACTATGTTTGGCCTGCCAATATTGTTCTTCTCAGACTATACTATCTTTAAAATCTCAAGCTATGTAGATCAGTTGTTCTATTACTTGCGAGGCATAGTGGAGCATAATTAGCTTTGCTGGACTGATTGTGCGGTACCTTCCTTTGATGGTCAGTCCTGGCCCCTCTCACGGCCCCTGCCCTCTGCTTTCCTCCTGTGAGACTGACCAGAGGGAGGGGACATCGTCTTCCACCTGATGAAGACACTCGAGTCGCACTGCATCATTTCTGCCTCATTGACAAATTCCTGTTGTACCTATGTTAAAGAGAAAGTTAAATATTACTCCATATTAAAATAGACACGACGAGCTGATAATAATAGAAAGAAGGGACTACTGATATACTTGGCTACTCATCCATTACTGCAGATGCAGTGCTGGTTGTAGGGCAAGTTCAAGTAGGGAGAAGCGCGTTTTGTGTTTAGTAAAAGTGTTGGGGAAAAAAACAGTATTGACAGTGCTAAATAAAAACTGAAACATGAACATAAAAACAGCAGCTCTTCGTTGTAATCTTCGACAGTCTCTCTGGTTATGGTTTTAAAAGTTAGGACATCTCATGTAGGCTATTATCAAACTATCCTGTGGGTTAGTGGAAGCTGCAGGCACAGTGATTTGAGGGATCCAATTGGCCAGTGCAGTATGCACACTTGATTTTAGCTCTCGAGATCCTCCGGGCAGGCAGAGTTTGTCCCGTCGTCAGGCTGGCTCGCAGGGCAGCTGAATCACCTATCGCCAATGGCACAAGACAAATAAAAAAATAGAAGTGCAAGGCTTTATCATTGGCTTTTCTTCAGAAATGTTTGGGGATTGACTAGGATTGCCTTGAAAGGTCTCGTATACCGTATACCGGGGTATTTGGGAAAAGCCATGGGATGCTTTTTCAATACCGTCAATACTGTTCAATACCGTCTGTCAGGTACTCAGCAGTAAGGTCTGATTGCTCTATTATTAAAACAGCACCCAAATGGCAAATATAAAGATCCAGTCCATCTAAAAAAAACTGGAGGCCCCTTACACTTCCATGTTGTGATGGACAAATAGTAGCGAAATGCATAGCACTCAGAATTAAAAGGGTTTTACCAGGTATTGTTCATTCTGATCAGACAGGTTTTTTACATGGACGATACATTGGAGATAATATACTAAAACTACCAGAAAGAATAGAACATCATGAAACATCTAAGAAGCCAGACCTGGTATTACTAGCAGATTTTGAAAAGGAATTTGACAAGGTAAGACTGGATCTTATTTATAAATGTCTGGATTTTTTCAATTTCGGTGATTCTCTCATTAAATGGGTAAAAAATAATGTATAGCAACCCCAGGTGTAAATTAGTAAATAATGGCTACTTCTCAGAGAGTTTTGAATTGTCAAGAGGAGTTAAACAAGGGTGTCCGCTGTCACCATATGTATTCGCTATGGCCATCGAAATTCTAGCTATTAAAATCAGATCCAATAACAACATTAGATGATTAGAAATCCAAGGCTTAAAAACAAAGGTGTCCAAGCTAGATCCCTGAAATGTCTCATTGAAGATCTAGGTAACTGTTCTGTACTCTCTGGACTAAAACCTAATATTACATATTGGATCTTTTAAAAAATCTACTTTTACATTACCCTGCAGTTTACCTATAAAATGGGCTGATGGTGAAGTAGACATACTTAGTATTCATATAAGATATAAATAAGGTCTCCACAATGAATTTCAATAGAAAACGTGTAAAATTAGACATGATCCTGCAACCATGGAGAGGTAAATACCTGCCTATTTATGGGAAAATTGCCCTGATTAACTCCTTAGTCATATCTCAGTTTACTCACTTACTTATGGTGCTGCCTACTCCTGATGATTTGTTTTTCAAATAATATGAGCAACAAATATCTTGCTTTATCTGGGACGCTAAACAAGACAAAATAAAGTGTTTAGTCAGCAACCAATTGTGCAAGTTCTCCCACTTAAAAAGATGAGAGAGGCCTGTAATTTTCATCATATGTACACTTCAACTATGACAGACAAAATGAGAGAAAAAAAATCCAGAAAATCACATTGTAGGACTTTTAATTAATTTATTTGCAAATTATAGTGGAAAATAAGTATTTGGTCAATAACAAAAGTTTATCTCAATACTTTGTTATATACCCTTTGTTGGCAATGACAGAGGCCAAACGTTTTCTGTAAGTCTTCACAAGGCTTTCACACACTGTTGCTGGTATTTTGGCCCATTCCTCCATGCAGATGTCCTCTAGAGCAGTGATGTTTTGGGGCTGTTGCTGGGCAACACGGACTTTCAACTCCCTCCAAAGATTTTCTATGGTGTTGAGATCTGGAGACTGGCTAGGCCACTCCAGGACCTTGAAATGCTTCTTACGAAGCCACTCCTTCGTTGCCCGGGCGGTGTATTTGGGATCATTGTCATGCTGAAAGACCCAGCCACGTTTCATCTTCAATGCCCTTGCTGATGGAAGGAGGGTTTCAATCAAAATCTCACGATACATGGCCCCATTCATTCTTTCCTTTACACGGATCAGTCGTCCTGGTCCCTTTGCAGAAAAACAGCCCCAAAGCATGATGTTCCCACCCCCATGCTTCACAGTAGGTATGGTGTTCTTTGGATGCAACTCAGCATTCTTTGTCCTCCAAACACAACGAGTTCCAAAAGTTATATTTTGGTTTCATCTGACCATATGACATTCTCCCAATCTTCTTCTGGATCATCCAAATGCTCTCTAGCAAACTTCAGACGGGCCTGGACATGTACTGGCTTAAGCAGGGGGACACGTCTGGCACTGCAGGATTTGAGTCCCTGGCGGCGTAGTGTGTTACTGATGGTAGGCTTTGTTACTTTGGTCCCAGCTCTCTGCAGGTCATTCACTAGGTCCCCCCGTGTGGTTCTGGGATTTTTGCTCACCGTTCTTGTGATCATTTTGACCCCAAGGGGTGAAATCTTGCGTGGAGCCCCAGATCGATGGAGATTATCAGTGGTCTTGTATGTCTTCCATTTCCTAATAATTGCTCCCACAGTTGATTTCTTCAAACCAAGCTGCTTACCTATTGCAGATTCAGTCTTCCCAGCCTGGTGCAGGTCTACAATTTTGTTTCTGGTGTCCTTTGACAGCTCTTTAGTCTTGGCCATAGTGGAGTTTGGAGTGTGACAGTTTGAGGTTGTGGAAAGGTGTCTTTTATACTGATAACAAGTTCAAACAGGTGCCATTAATACAGGTAATGAGTGAAGGACAGAGGAGCCTCTTAAAGAAGAAGTTACAGGTTTGTGAGAGCCAGCAATCTTGCTTGTTTGTAGGTGACCAAATGCTTATTTTCCACCATAATTTGCAAATAAATTCATTAAAAATCCTACAATGTGATTTTCTGAATTTTTTTTTCTTCTCATTTTGTCTGTCATAGTTGTAGTGTACCTATGATGAAAATTACAGGCCTCTCTCATCTTTTTAAGTGGGAGAACTTGCACAATTGGTGGCTGAATAAATACTTTTTTGCCCCACTGTATATAATGAATATGAATTGGGTGGGTTGAGATTAAATATAAAAGCACTAAACCTCTCTCTAAAAGCTTCACTTATTCAAATGTTTTACTTGAACCCTAAATGGTTCTCATGTAGATTACTAAGAAAAGCTCATCCATTGTTTAAAAATTGCCTTTGTGCGGATTGCCATGTCTCATTTTTTTTTTTCAAAGTATCTTTCGCCTTCAAACAAGCGTTGCAGAACTGGCTACAATTTCAATTTCATCATTACTAATATACTAATACTCTTAGTAAAGGTATTTATCTTCAACTCGCAATCTGTGGATTCTATTCGATTAGATAGATTGAAATTGTATGTTAAACATCACAGCATAGTTTAAAGATGTGTGTTGCGTAGAAATCCGAAGAGGGTTGGCCAGCAGAGATAGATGGGATGGGCTGAGGGTGACCAGCAGAGATAGATGGGATGGGCTGAGGGTGACCAGCAGAGATAGATGGGATGGGCTGAGGGAAGCTGAGGTTTGGGATGTGGAATTGTAGACAAGTGGGAGTGGAGGTTGGTTAAGGGATAGCTATTGGGGAACTGTGGGGGGATCTTGGAGGGTTCGGGTTCAGGTTTTTTGGCCTGGTGGGAGATCTGTCAATGTGCCCTTGCGCAGGGCATTGACCCTGGATGCTTCTGTGTGTCGCTCTGAATGGGAATCTGTTGGATGACTGGTGTGATGTAGTTGTTGAGCGGCTTCACTGCAAGTATATTGTATGTTTCGGTTATTCAATAAATGTAAAAATAAATGAATACATTTAAAAAATACAGTTGAAAATATTTATTTGAAGTTTTTTCATAAATGTGAATATTTGTAGCTACATTTTAAGTAAATACCTGGAGTCAACTTGCGCAATACATTAGGAGATGAAGACCGTTACGTTTTTCATTTCACCTGTCACATTATTTTTCATTACGAAGCTTATGCTTGTTTACAAGCACACAACGACGAGAGACCGGGGTCTTGTGACTGTTGTGCAGTACGTCCCAGGTGATCTAGTTACAGTATGGAATTCCCAACTAAATGTTTACCAGTTACATATCTTATAACTATTAAGTTAACTGTCTAAAATGTGCCAAATGCTCTGCAGTTGTGCATTTGATTTGCTAATTTAGTAGCTAGTAAACAATTTAGCTAAGTGGACAGTTTCTTCCAAAATCAAGCATTCACTTCGTAACAGCGAAGAATTCCATCCTGGATCAAGAGTCTGCTGGCTAATATTAGTTTTGTACGTGCAGCAAACTGTGAGTAGCTTGTTGTACTTATATACTTGTATAGTTTAGTTCAGAAACTGTACAAAATGTTGGCAATGAGCTCGCTAGCATTTAGTTAGCATTCTCTATGGGATTTTACATGTACTTGTTGTCATTGCTAGCCTTTAGATTACAGAGAATAAGTGGCGTTTGAAAGCAGCGCCCCTTGTGTTCAGTGCCGGTATTGCCGAATATCCCGGTTTGGCACAAGGACAGTATGAAGGTATGACAATTTGGACACCGTCCAAGCCTACTTTAAACTCTTTTAACACATTATCCTTGATATCAGTCTGCACAGTGTCCAATCAGTACACCAACACATAATGTAGTCCCTCATATTGAAGGAGCGTGAAGATGTGTGTCAGCCGAGAGGGAGGGAGGGAGAGAGAGAGAGAGAGAGAGAGAGAGAGTCAAATAGACAGAATGAGACAAAGCAAGACAGAGAGAGAGAGGGAGAGAAACAGAGAGAGAGGGGTCAGAAAAATAACACCCATTCTCAAGGACAGATGGGTTGGTGTGTGTGCTCAATGTGTACAGTTCTCCCCTCCTGCTTATTTGTGTGTGTGTGTGTGTGTGTGTGTGTGTGTGTGTGTGTGTGTGTGTGTGTGTGTGTGTGTGTGTGTGTGTGTGTGTGTGTGTGTGTGTGTGTGTGTGTGTGTGTGTGTGTGTGTGTGTGTGTGTGTGTGTGTGTGTGTGTGTGTGTGTGTGTGTGTGTGTGCGTTCACATGCGTGCATGCACATCTGTGTGTGTGTGTGTACATTCTGGAGCATGTGTATGTGTGTGTGTTGAAGGTTGAATGAATATCCTCCTGGGGCTCCAGCCAACACAGTGTTGCCGCCCTCGAGCAACTTGGGTTGTAACATCCTTTGTCAATTTTACAAATTGTCGCAGCTAAAAATAGCGTCTGTATAAATCAGATGGGTGACAGTGTGCTCATTTCACCCACAGAGCAGCAGTCACTGGAAGGAGACAGACAAGACAGGTCCCCTGGGCTGGTTGTGCTCTACGTTAGCAAGCTATCTTATGCTAGTCTGTGAATGTTTGCTAGCCTGTGCTAGCCTTAGCTAGCGCCTGCTAGCCTGCCATGTGTTAAGCTATGTTATCGTGCAACTGATCTGCTGTACATGGACTTGTCAAAATGCCATCGTATCCCAGGTTGCGGCAAATTACATGTTGGAGGGGTAGTGGATAGTTCAGAGAATACGAGATTGAGGGGAGACAGCATTCTGCAATTTGACCCTTTTTATACGACAGAGACAAGCTGAACTAAGCCAAGGTGAGCTGTACTGAGCTGGCCTGGTTACGCATCCACCATAGTTGCTGCAATTGTGCTCGAAAGGACAAAAGTGAGAGTAAAATCCCAGGCAACGCAGGACAGATTAGATATGCATGATAGTGTGGGGTCCTAAATATAGCTGGGTTGGGTTGTTCTTGAGTGTATCTCTGTCTGAGTTAGCCTAAGTGTGTGTCTGTGTGTCTCTTAGCTAGTGTTTCAGTGTGTGATTGTCACAGTGAGTGCAGCACTGGGAGTGTAACACCGTACAGAGCACTCAGAGCACTCAACACTGGCTGGTGGTGGGGGTTGTGTGTGTGTCATGCGAGGAGAGTCATCTCACTGCAGACAGGTTGAAAGGAATTGTTGACCCTTGAGAGCGTCCCTACATCGCTGCCATCGCAGCCAGGCTCTACTAAGATGTCTTGAAGTAGTTAGCGCAGGGATGACGGTGCTGGACTTCTGTTTATGTGTGTGAGTGTGTACTTGTTTTCCTACATTATCAGTAACCCAATGTCCTAACATTTCACACGGATGTCCTGAAAAGATAGGAAAACAATACGTTTTTTCAAAAGTCAGGTCCTGAATTTGTTCAAACACTATTTAAAGCTTAAGGGTTACTTTTAGGGTTTTGGGGTGAAGGTTAGGGTTAGGGCTAGGGTTTTGGGGGGGAAGGTTAGGGTTAGGGCTAGGGTTTTGGGGTGAAGGTTAGGGTTAGGGCTAGGGTTTTGGGGTGAAGGTTAGGGTTAGGGCTAGGGTTTTGGGGTGAAGGTTAGGGTTAGGGTTAGGGCTAGGGTTTTGGGGTGAAGGTTAGGGTTAGGGCTAGGTTTTTGGGGTGAAGGTTAGGGTTAGGGCTAGGGTTTTGGGGTGAAGGTTAGGGTTAGGGTTAGGGCTAGGGTTTTGGGATTAAGGTTAGGGTTTTGGCGTTACAGTTAGGGTTAGGGTTTTGGGATTAAGGTTAGGCTTAGGTTTAGTGTTAGTGGGTTATTGTTAGGGTTAGTGTTGGAAAATACGATTTTTAATGGTGTGTGTGTGTGTGTGTGTGTGTGTGTGTGTGTGTGTGTGTGTGTGTGTGTGTGTGTGTGTGTGTGTGTGTGTGTGTGTGTGTGTGTGTGTGTGTGATGGAGAGCCCTGTACAAAGACCATGCATTATTAATACCACCACTACAGCAGATGGCCCACAACTGTACAGACCTGCACAGCTGGGTCACAGACTGTGTGTGTGTGTGTGTGTGTGTGTGTGTGTGTGTGTGTGTGTGTGTGTGTGTGTGTGTGTGTGTGTGTGTGTGTGTGTGTGTGTGTGTGTGTGTGTGTGTGCAGGGGTAAGGGGGTATTGGTTAGTGGGTTGTGTCTTGATGTCTTTGTTTAATTGAACCTTTATCTAGGTAGTCTCATTGAGATCAAATCTATTTTTCAAGAGAGACCTGGTCCAACCAACACAGCAGCAGGGGGGAGCAAAGTTTCAGACAAATCCCAGACATAACAACTTACAGACATAGGCACACCATAAACAAATATACGTAGACACACATACATTATGATTACATACAGAAACATAAACATCATAGGTCAAATATATCATATGTACCACCGCATTAAATCCTAACGACGGGGTGACAGGTAACCAAGTGGTTAGAGCGTTGGACAAGAAACCGAAAGGTTGCTGTATCAAATCCCCGAGCTGACAAGGTTAAAAAAAATATGTCATTCTGCCCCTGAACAACGCAGTTAACCCACTGTTCCCTGGTAGGCTGTCATTATAAATTGGAATTTATTCTTAACTGACTTGCCTAGCTAAATGTAAAAACAAATTGACAGTCACATTCTTCAGTATGTGAGTCAACCAGACTTTCTAACTCCTCCAAAGAAACAAGATCCTGGTGTTTCAAACTCCAAGATAGTGTAGCTGAGACTCTTAATGCCGTGCTCTGTTAAAAGCACGTACCTGTAGTACACTATATAGGCTTATATCTTGCTCTCTATCCTGTCGTCCTGTTGTTCTTTCTGTTTGTCTCTCTATTTCTGTCATTCTTTCGTTTTGTCTCTATGGCTCTCTGGCTGCTTTTCTCAATATCCTATTGCCTTTCTCCCCCTACCCTACCCTTCCCTTCCTCTCTCTCTCTCTCTCTCTCTCTCTCTCTCTCTCTCTCTCTCTCTCTCTCTCTCCCTCTCCCTCTCTCTCTCCCTATTCTCTCCTATTTTATTCATAGAGTAATCTGGGCAAAGCATCCCATCTTCCAGGCCAAAGCCCTGTGTCCCCTCTCATACTGTAGCAGCATCAGTACTGCATGTTTCCACACCTAGAGCAAACAGCCATAACTCTCCCTCTCCCCCATTGGACAGCAGTGGGTCAGATCCAGCTCCTCTACAGAATGTTTCAGGAAGTGCTCTGTACTGGAACACCATGGAGTAGAGGAGTGTTGTTACACTGTCACATTAAAGCACACACACACACACACACACACACACACACACACACACACACACACACACACACACACACACACACACACACACACACACACACACACTGGTATGCAACAACACTCACACAGACACTTCAGAGACATAGCAGAGACACGGCATCCCGAAACACAGCAACAAAGCAAACACACTCATGATAAACATGGAAACCAGAGGCTTCCGATAGAATGGGGTTGCCTAGGAAACAGCTGGAAGGAATCGTAGCTATTTGTGTTTAGCATATTTTCATTTTGGCTAAAACAGAGAGGGAGGAAATGAACCTACAGAGAGGGGATTTGTTTTTACAGGTCCTTTACTTTCCCGGGGTGAAACAACACAGTAACCTACACTGAAAACTCTTGTGCACACACACATACGTGTAGGCACACACACCTCATCGCTGAGAGTAAAGCACTCACACTCTCGTCAGACCATTGTTAGCATAGGTGTGTGTGTGTGTGTGTGTGTGTGTGTGTGTGTGTGTGTGTGTGTGTGTGTGTGTGTGTGTGTGTGTGTGTGTGCGCGTGTGTGTGTGTGTGTGTGTGTGTGTGTGTGTGTGTGTGTGTGTGTGTGTGTGTGTGTGTGTGTGTGTGTGTGTGTGCGTGCGTGCGTGCGTGCGTGCGTGCGTGCGTGCATGTATACATCTGTATGTGAGTGCGTGCATGTGTTTGTCCTACAGGAAAAATCTCTCTTACCTTCTCACCTTCTCACTGGCGTAGCGCAGTTTCTCTGGACCCCCGCAAAGTCGGAGTTTAACTTAAAAAATATATGACCTTTTATTGTGGCATAAACACAACCAGTCATGATGTTTTCATCTGATTGTCAAAAAAATCACTTCAAATGTTCCTTTAAGTAGGCGTGCTAGCTTCTACCTGTGATGGTGTTTCATCAGTCGAGGACGAGCTGGTAGTTTTGCTGACGTGTTTTGCTGATTTGATCAGATTGATCAAGTTTTTTTGTTTTTTTTAACGTTTTCCGTGCACCACTTGGTCTTGCCTTTTGTTTAACTCACTCGTTCTCCATCCGAGTCCCACCTGATTCACCTAACTTTTTTAAACTTGATTGGCAATTAGGTGAGGAGGCCGAGGCTGGCCGCCACCGCTGAGAAATGGGCTAATTAGATGCAAGAAAGCGGTATTGTCCGACTCACCTACTACCCATGTACATTGGACAACACAAGCACTTTGCTTGCTACTAGTGGAAATTACTATAAAAATTATTCATAATTATTCCTCAAATTTAGACTAGGTGTGAGATGATGGGCACATGGGCCCCCAGAACTCTTGTGCCCCCCCCCCCGCCTTGTGGGGTTTCCGCTATGCCAGTGTACCTTCTGCATACTGTAGCCCGGGCAGGTCAACCGTGATACAAGTCAGTATTCGACGTCCATCCATGTCTGAGGACGTCAGGAGACGATGTGGAAACATGCCACCTAGGTGAAACACTGAGCGCTGTCACCTTCAAGAAGGCTTTGATTTTGCTAGGGCGCTGGGGACGGGGATGACAGATAGACGTAAGCATCTGCCTCTTCAAGCATCTGCCTCTGGTTCCGACGGTTGCGTGTTTGAATCCAGACACAGAAAGTTGTTTTTTATATTTTGGTTTTGATAAGCCTATCCCAAACCTTAACACTTACCTCAACCTTCAGACTTAACGCCTAACCTTAAGAATTCAGATGAACGTCCAATCTGACGTGAGCCTATGGGAGCTTGTTGCTTTAGCCACAGTCCATACTCCAGCTCTGTGACAAAGTATGCCATAATACATTTACTACGCTCTATCACTTATGCTTTTTAATTTTTTTTTTGCAAGATGGTTTCCCTCTAAAATGAAAAAGTGATTTACTACAAAGCCAAGCTCATTATTTTGATGCAGTACCTCTATGGGATTTAATAGCTCCGTAGTCAGTGGAGCAGTGATGTTGTCAGGGCTAGATGTTACTTTAGTGCGGTTGTGGAGTTCCACCACAGTATTGTCTGAACGGGTGTCATGTCACTGCTTGTCTGTCGCAGAGGGGGAAACATGATGCAGTAGTTTCCTAAAAAATAGCACCTCCTTACAAAAACGGGTTAAGCAAAGGAGTGTGTGTGTGTGTGTGTGTGTGTGTGTGTGTGTGTGTGTGTGTGTGTGTGTGTGTGTTGTATTATACCACAATTCGTACGTGGAGATTCTTTACCTGGAGCCTGCTGCATTAGTTTCTCCTCTTGCTGCAATACTGGAGCTGGCCACCGGAGAGCGCCATGGTACACTTCTTCAAACAGCAGACTGTCCTTGTGAGTGTAGTATCCCTGACGGTCCGTCCTGAGGAAAGCCTTTTAGGAGGGGGTGTTCAAGGGCATTCACGACTCTCCTTCCCTTTCTTGCTCTCTCTTTCATCCCTCTTTCTCTCCCTGCTAGGCCTGTTTGGGTAAAATAACAGTCATTTGATTACTTTAAAAGCTCTTGTTTTGAAGACGCTCTGCAGTACAGCAAGAGGCTTTATGTTTCTAATTTCACATCTGAAATGGGAGTGACTGTGTCCTGATGTTCTGTGTTTTTTTTTCTCTCTTCTCTCTCTCTCTCTCTCTCTCTCTCTCTCTCTCTCTCTCTCTCTCTCTCTCTCTCTCTCTCTCTCTCTCAGGCTGGGTGGCTTTATTTCAGCCTATAAGATCGTGCCAGATGAAATTGATGAGATTAAGGTAAATTGATAATTGGATTTCAATCTTTTCGTCAGTCATCAGACCTGGGTTCAAATAGTATTTAAAATCAAATACTTTGAGCATGTGATTTGGTGTGCCAGATGGACAGGGTTTGCACTTTTTGGCATATTCGATTGGTTCCATTTTTCCAGACAACCTCAATGAAGAGAGACTTAAGTATTTCAAAGACTTTTTGACCCCAGGATCTGTATTCTAGTGTCTTAGAGTAGGAGTGCTTATCTAGGATCAGGTCCTCCCATTGTCCATATGATGTTAATCACAATCATTTAAACTTTTTTTTTAAATGATCCTAGATGCATACCCCTACTCTGAGACGAATGAACATGGTCTGCTCAGCAGTAACGTATCTTTCTATCCCTGTCTCACTGTCTTTCTAGAAGACGTACACCCCTTCAAATTAATTTGGCTATTTCAGCCACACCCGTTGCTGACACGTGTATAGAATCGAGCACACCGCCATGCAATCTCCATAGACAAACATTGGCCATAGAATTGCCTTACTGCAGAGTTCATTGACCTTCAACGTGGCACCTTCAACTGTAAGTGCAGTTATTGTGAAGTGGAAATGTCTAGGAGCAACAACGGCTTAGCCGCAAAGTGGTAGGCCACATAAGCTCACAGAACGGGACCACCGAGTGCTGAAGCGCATAGTGCGTTAAAACCATCTGTCCTCGGTTGCAACTCTCACTACTGAGTTCCAAACTGCCTCTGGAAGCAAAATCAGCACAATAACAGTTAGTCGGGACATTCATGAAATGGGTTTCCATGGCCGAGCAGCCGCACACAAGCCTAAGAACACCATGCGCAATGCCAAGCGTCAGCTGGAGTGGATTAAAGCTCTCCGCCATTGGACTCTGGAGCAGTGGAAACGTCTTCTCTGGAGTGATGAATCAAGCTTCACCATCTGTAAGTCCAACGGACAAATCTGAGTTTAGTGGACACCAGGAGGCCACTACCTGCCCAATGCATACTGACAACTGTAAAGTTTGGTGGCAGAGGAATACTGGTCTGGTGCTGTTTTTCATGGATCGGACTAGGCCCCTTAGTTAAAGTGAAGGGAAATCTTAACGCTACAGCATACAGCATACAATAACTTTCTAGATGATTCTGTGCTTTGGGGAGGCCCTTTTCCTGTTCCAGGATGACAATGCCTCCGTCCAACATCAGTTCCCAACCTCACTAATGCTCCTGTGGCTGAATGGAAGCAAGTCCCCGCAGCAATGTTCCAACATCTAGTGGAAAGCCTTCCCAGAAGAGTGGAGGCTGTTAAAGAGGCAAAGGGAGGACCGACTCCAAATGAATGCCCATGATTTTGGAATGAGATGTTCGACGAGCAGCTGTCCACATACTTTTGGTCATGTAGTGTATGTCACACCTTGTATAAAGTCCAAGCCACAATCGTCACCCCCATGACCCCTTAGCAGTGACCTACTGTATGTCACAACCTCTCAGTCAGTGCCAATGAGACTCATGTCTAAAGAAATGAGGCAGAGCTAGGAACCTATCAGATCCTATGTCTCAGTCTGTCTCTCTCTGTCTGCCTCATCAGGAGACTCTGGTGGACTGGTGTGATGAGAAAGAACTCAATCTCATCTTGACAACCGGGGGGACCGGCTTCGCTCCCCGTGATGTCACACCTGAGGTAAGTGTGTGTGTCTGTCTGTCACCTAGCAATTGTACCTTGCTGTGTTACCCAGTCACGGGTTTTCTTTCTTCTTCGTCTACTGCTTCTTTTCTGCACCGGCTCCCCTTGTCTCAAAGGAAACTGTAACATGCAGATCCAAAATGACAAAGGGTGGTGTGTGTCACTGAGAGGGGAAAGGGGTGGAGTGTGGGGGAAGGGGATGGAGGAGCCTCCATAGCTGATTAGTACAGCCACACACAGGGCTGTCGGTCCGCTACTGTTACTAATGGCTCTCAGAAGTACCACTGGAGTGCCTTCATATATCACCACTGAGACACTTGTGGGTTGGTTGAAGACACATACTCAGTAATATGGTATATGATAGCACTGTGTGTGTGTCTGGATGTGTTTAGCTATTCTCGTGGGGACCAGAAGTCCCCACAACAATAGTAAACCAAATATTTGTTGCCATGAGGTCAAATGCTATTTCTATGGGGTTTGGGGTTAAAGTTAGAATTAGTGTTAGAATTATGTTCGTTTTAGGGTTAGGGTTAGGAGCTAGGTTTAGTTTAGGGTTAGGGTTAGGAGCTAGGGTTAGTTTTAGGGTTAGGTTTAGGAGCTGGGGTTAGTTTTAGGGTTAGGTTTAGGAGCTAGGGTTAGTTTTAGGGTTAGGGTTAGGAGCTAGGTTTAGTTTAGGGTTAGGGTTAGGAGCTAGGTTTAGTTTAGGGTTAGGGTTAGGAGCTAGGGTTAGTTTTAGGGTTAGGTTTAGGAGCTAGGGTTAGTTTTGGGGTTAGGGTTAGGAGCTAGGTTTAGTTTAGGGTTAGGATTAGGAGCTAGGTTTAGTTTAGGGTTAGGGTTAGGAGCTAGGGTTCGTTTTAGGGTTAGGGTTAGGAGCTAGGGTTTCTTCAGGGTTAGCTTTAGGAGCTAGGGTTAGTTTTAGGGTTAGGCTTAGGAGCTAGGGGTAGTTTTAGGGTTAGGGTTAGGAGCTAGGGTTAGTTTTAGGGTTAGGGTTAGGAGCTAGGTTTAGTTTAGGGTTAGGGTTAGGAGCTAGGGTTAGTTTTAGGGTTAGGTTTAGGAGCTAGGGTTAGTTTTAGGGTTAGGTTTAGGAGCTAGGGTTAGTTTTAGGGTTAGGGTTAGGAGCTAGGGTTAGTTTTAGGGTCAGGGTTAGGAGCTAGGGTTCGTTTTAGGGTCAGGGTTAGGAGCTAGGGTTAGTTTTAGGGTCAGGGTTAGTAGCTAGGTTTAGTTTTAGGGTCAGGGTTAGGAGCTAGGGTTAGTTTTAGGTTTAGGGTTAAGGTTAGGTTTTGGGGTTTAGGGTTAAGGTTAGGGTAAGAGTATGGGTTAGGGTTAGGTTTAGGGTCAGGGGTTAGGGTAAGAGTATGGGTTAGGGTTGGGGTTAGGGTAAGAGGATGGGTTAGGGTTAGGGGTAAGAGTATAGGTTAAGGTTAGATACAGGGTCAGGGGTTAGGGTAAGATTATGGGTTAGGGTTAGGTTTAGGGTTAGGGGTTAGGGAAAATAGGATTCTGAATGGGACTGTACAATACTGTGTGTGTGTGTGTGTGTGTGTGTGTGTGTGTGTGTGTGTGTGTGTGTGTGTGTGTGTGTGTGTGTGTGTGTGTGTGTGTGTGTGTGTGTGTGTGTGTGTGTCAGTGTCTTGTCTATTGATGAAGGCTTTATTACCCAGTATCCCCTGCTTCCGCGTTGATGATCCCACTGTAGGTGTCAAGGGATCCTCTCCCTCTCTCTTTTTCCTCTCTCTTCTCCCTCCATTGAGATATGCTTCCTTTACTCTCTGGCTTCTCTCTCGCCCCCCTCTCCTTCTACCACCCTCCTTTCTCACCCACCCTTTCTCTCTTTCCCTCACCACCACCTCCGCTCTCTCTCCCTCCCTATCTCTTCTTCCCTTCCCCCTCCCTCTCTTCCCCATCTCTGCTCTACCTCTCTCGCTCTCTCTCTCTCTCTCTCTCTCTCTCTCTCTCTCTCCCTCTCCCTCTTTCTCTCTCTCTCTCTCGCTCTCCTTCTTTCTCTCGTCTTTTTCCTCCCTCTCCATCTCTCCTGAGTCCTAGCTAGCCCACGATGCTCATCAGTGGCTGGTACTCTTTGAAGTCTTCTCTTTCTCCTCAGTCAGCCAGTCTTCTGGGTTCTCTGTTTTTTGAGGAACCTGCTGCATCAAACACACATACAATACAGACACTCACACACACAAACTGATACACACACTCAAACTGATACACACACACACACACACACACACACACACACACACACACACACATGGAAACTGATGCACACAGACATGGAAACTGATGCACACACAAACACACACATGGAAATTGGTACACACACACACAGAGAGAAACTGATACACTCACGCACACACACACTTGCACATAGAAACTGATAAACACACACATGGAAACTGATACACAAACACACACATGGTACTGATACACACACACACACATGGTACTGATACACACACACACACACACATGGCACTGATACACACACACACATACACACATTGTACTGATACACACACACACATGGCACTGATACACACACACACACACATGGTACTGATACACCCACACATACATGGTACTGATACACACACATGGTACTGATACACACACATGCAGATGGAAATGGATTCACACGCGCACATGGAAACTGATACACACACACATGAAAATTGATACACACACACATGGTACTGATACACATACATGGAAACTGATACACATACATGGAAACTGATTCAAACACACTGAAACGGATACACACAAACACACATGGAAACTGATGCCATCATACATGAAAACTGATACATACACATATGGAAACTGATAGACACGCACATGGAAACTGATGCACACACACGCACATGGAAACTGATACACACACATATGGAAATTGATGTACACACATGCACATGGGAACTGATACACACATATGGAAACTGATTCACACACACGCACATGGAAACTGATACACACATATGGAAACTGATGCACACACACACATGGAAACTGATACACACAAATGGAAACTGATAAACACACACACACACACATGGAAACTGATGAACACACAAACATGGACACTGATGCACACACAAACATGGAAACTGATAAACAAACACAAACATGGAAACTTATGCACACACACACATGGAAACTGATAAACACAAATGGAAACTGATAAACACAAACAAAGATGGAAACTGATACACACAAATGGAAACTGATAAACACACAAACATGGAAACTGATTAACACACACAAATGGAAACTGATAACACACACATACATGAAAACTGATCCACAAACACACACATGAAAACTGATACACACATGGAAAATTATATATACACAAATGGAAACTGATAACTAACAAACATGGAAACTGATACACAAAATGGAAACTGATAAACACACACAAACATGGAAACTGATAACACACACAAATGGTAACTGATAACACACACATACATGGAAACTGATCCACAAACACACACATGAAAACTGATACAAACACATGGAAATTGATACACACATGAATGGAAACACACACACACACACACACACACACACACACATGGAAACTGATTCAAACACACGCACATGGAAACTGATACACACATATGGAAACTGATGCACACACACACATGGAAACTGATACACACAAATGGAAACTGATAAACACACACACACACATGGAAACTGATGAACACACAAACATGGACACTGATGCACACACAAACATGGAAACTGATAAACAAACACAAACATGGAAACTTATGCACACACACACATGGAAACTGATAAACACAAATGGAAACTGATAAACACAAACAAAGATGGAAACTGATACACACAAATGGAAACTGATAAACACACAAACATGGAAACTGATTAACACACACAAATGGAAACTGATAACACACACATACATGAAAACTGATCCACAAACACACACATGAAAACTGATACACACATGGAAAATTATATATACACAAATGGAAACTGATAACTAACAAACATGGAAACTGATACACAAAATGGAAACTGATAAACACACACAAACATGGAAACTGATAACACACACAAATGGTAACTGATAACACACACATACATGGAAACTGATCCACAAACACACACATGAAAACTGATACAAACACATGGAAATTGATACACACATGAATGGAAACACACACACACACACACACACACATGGAAACTGATTCAAACACATGGAAATGGATACACACAAACATACATGGAAACTGATGCCATCATACAGGAAAACTGATACAAACACATATGGGAACTGATGCACACACACACATGGAAACTGATACACATATGGAAACTGATGCACACACACGCACATGGAAACTGATACACATGGAAACTGATACACACACATGAAAACTGAAATACACAAAAATGGAAACCGATACACGTATAAAAACTGATAAACACACACATGGAAACTGATACACAAACATAAAAACTGATACCCACACATGTGGAAACTGATCCACTTGGAAACTGATACACATACATGGAAACTGATACACATGGCAGCTGATACTCACACATGGAAACTGATACACACACACATGGAAACTGATACACACATATTGAAACTGATACACACACATGAAAACTGATGCACACACATATGGAAACTGATACACACATACAGGGAAACTGATACACATGGAAACTGATACACACACATAAAAACTGATACGCACACATATGGAAACTGATGCACATGGAAACTGATACACATGGAAACTGATACACAAACAATAAAACTGATACCCACACATGTGGAAACTGATACACTTGGAAACTGATACACATACATGGAAACTGATACACATGGCAGCTGATACTCACACATGGAAACTGATACAAACACATGGAAACTGATTCACACAAAAACTGATACGCACACATATGGAAACTGATACTCATGGAAACTGATACGCACACATGGAAACTGATGCACACGCAGACATAGAAACTGATGCACATGGAAACTGATAAACACACACATGGAAACTGATACACGCATAAAAACTGATACCCACACATGTGGAAACTGATACACACACATTGAAACTGATACACACACATGAAAACTGATGCGCACACATATGGAAACTGATACACACACATACAGGGAAACTGATACACATGCAAACTGATACACACACACACATGGGAACTGATAGACATGGAAACTGATACACACACACACATGGAAACGGATACACATGGAAACTGATACACACATACATGGAAACTGATACACCTGGAAACTGATGTACACACACACATGGAAACTGATACACACCACACAGACATGGAAACTGACACACACACATATGGAAACTGATACACATGGAAACTGATACACACACACACACACACACACACACACACACACACAAACTGATACACACACACATGGAAACTGACACACACACACACACACACAGATACAGATACAGATACACACTTACACACAAAAAAATGTGTGTTCTCTCTCTCTCTCTCTTGCTCGCTCTCTCTCTCTCTCTCTCTGTCTCTCTCTGTGTCTCTCTTCATTCCTCAGGCTACAAGAGAGGTGATAGAGCGGGAGGCTCCAGGGATGTCTCTGGCCATGCTGATGGGTTCTCTCAACGTCACACCACTAGGCATGCTCTCCAGGTGAGACACAAACACACACACACACTAACATGTATACTCTACACACACTCGTACAGACAGACACACACACACACACACACACACACACACACACGCACACACACACACACACACACACACACACACACACACACACACACACAAATGTATACTATGTACACCAGAGGAGTCTGGTGGGAGTAGTTATAGGAGGACGGTCTTATTGCAATGACATTAATGGAATTAATGGAACGGAGTCAGACATGTGGTTTCCATATGTTTGATGTGTTTGATACCGTATAACTACTCCCACCAGCCTCCTCTGGTTTACCCACTCATTCATGCACATATACACACTGTCATACTGTGAACCTCTAATACACACTCTTCTCTTGTGTGTGTGTGTGTGTGTGTGTGTGTGTGTGTGTGTGTGTGTGTGTGTGTGTGTGTGTGTGTGTGTGTGTGTGTGTGTGTGTGTGTGTGTGTGTGTGTGTGTGTGTGTGTGTGTGTGTGTGTGTGTGCAGACCCGTGTGCGGCATCCGTGGCAAGACACTTATCATTAACTTACCAGGAAGCAAGAAGGGTTCACAGGTAAGAAAACAGAACCACTTTAACACCTGCACTCAGATCAGTGTTTCAGGGCCTGTATTCACAAAGCGTCTCAGAGTAGGACTGCTGATCTAGGATCAGCTCTCTGCCTTTTATTCTAAATGATTTAAAGGGTAAAAATGATGCTAGATCAGCAATCCTACTCTGCGACTCGTGGTGAATACGGCCCCTGGTCTCACGTTTACTTAGATCAGTGTCGATGTGACTGAGTACTTCTAGGAGTAAAGGTAGCATGCATGTGCACACTCTACCTCTCTCTGTGCCTCTCCCTCCATCTGTCTCTCCTTCTTTCTGTTTCTCTCTCTGTCTTTCTCACTCTACCTCTCTCTGTGCCTCTCCCTCCATCTGTCTCTCCTTCTTTCTGTTTCTCTCTGTCTTTCTCGCTCTACCTCTCCCTCTCTCTTTCTTTTTTTCTTTCTTTCTTTCTTTCTTTTTTTCTTTCTTTATTTCTTTCTTTCTTTTTTTCTCTCTCTCTTTATTTCTTTTTTTCTTTCTTTCTTTCGTTCTTTCTCTCTCTCTCTCTCTCTCTCTCTCTCTCTCTCTACCTCTCCCTCCGTCTGCCTCTCTCTTTCTTTCTTTCTTTCTTTCTTTCGTTATTTATTTCTCTCTATCTCTGTCTCTCCCTCCATCTGTCTCTCTTTCCTTATCTCTCTCTCTCTCTTTCTCTCAATTCAATTCAATTCAAGGGCTTTATTGGCATGGGAAACATGTGTTAACATTGCCAAAGCAAGTGAGGTAGATAATATACAAAAGTGAAATAAACAATAAAAATGTACAGTAAACATTACACATACAGAAGTTTCAAAACAATAAAGACATTACAAATGTAATATTACATATATATACAGTGATGTAACGATGTACAAATGGTTAAGGGTACACAAGGGAAAATAAATAAGCATAAATATGTGTTGTATTTACAATGGTGTTTGTTCTTCACTGGTTGCCCTTTTCTTGTGGCAACAGGTCATACATCTTGCTGCTGTGATGGCACACTGTGGAATTTCACCCAGTAGATATGGGAGTTTATCAAAATTGGGTTTGTTTTCTAATTCTTTGTGTATCTGTGTAATCTGAGGGAAATATGTGTCTCTAATATGGTCATGCACTTGGCAGGAAGATAGGAAGTGCAGCTCAGTTTCCACCTCATTTTGTGGGCAGTGTGCATATAGCCTGTCTTCTCTTGAGAGCCAGGTCTGCCTACGGCGGCCTTTCTCAATAGCAAGGCTATGCTCACTGAGTCTGTACATAGTCAAAGCTTTCCTTAAGTTTGGGTCAGTCACAGTGGTCAGGTATTCTGCCACTGTGTATTCTCTGTTTAGGGCCAAATAGCATTTTAGTTTGCTCTGTTCTTTTGTTAATTCTTTCAAATGTGTCAAGTAATTATCTTTTTTTTCTCATGATTTGATTGGGTCTAATTGTGCTGCTGTCCTGGGGCTCTGTGGGGTGTGTTTGTGTTTGTGAACAGAGCCCCAGGACAGCAGCAGGGACTCTTCTCCAGGTTCATCTCTCTGTAGGTGATGGCTTTGTTATGGAAGGTTTGGGAATTGCTTCCTTCCTCCTCTCTCTCTCTCTCTCTCTCTCTCTCTCTCTCTCTCTCTCTCTCTGTTTCTCGCACTCACTCTCTCTCTCTTTCTGTCTCTGTCTCTCTAACTCTCTCTTTCTGTCTCTCTGTCTGTCTGTCTTTCTCTCTCTCTCTCTCTCTCTCTCTCTCTCTCTCTCTCTCTCTCTCTCTCTTTCTGTATCTCTGTCTCTCTCTCTCCCTCTCTCTCTCTCTCTCTCTCTCTCTCTCTCTCTCTCTCTCTCTCTCCACTAGCGCTGACCCCACATCTGTCTCTGTCTTGTTACTGAGGCCCGCTTCTCCTGATCGATTTGATTATTTATTTTTATCAATTACGTCACCTCTTCCAATCGGGTGCCATATTAGTGTCTCCCCCATCAGGCCCCCAGTCAACTTTAACTGCATGAATGGCCCCTCACCCACTTGTATTAACTCAGATCCCACATCATAAAGACTGGGTAAGGAGGGAACGTAGGCGGCTGATCTAGTAGTCATCCTGTCTCTCTTTCTCAAAGTTTTAGTCTTATTTTGGTTTCTCTTTCACTGATCTTTTTTTTATTTCTCTTTCCCTTTCTCTCTCTCTCCCTCTCTGTCTTTTTCTCTCTCTCTCATTTTCTCTCTCCCCCTCTCCCCCCTCTCGCTTTCTCTCCCTCTCTCCCCTCACTCTCTCTTTCTCTCGCTCCCTTTCTCTCTCTCCCTCTCCCCCTCTCTCTCCTTCTCCTCCCCTCTCTCTCGCCCCTTCTCTCTCTTTCTCTCTCTCTCTCACCCACCCACCCCTCTCTATCTCTCTCTCCCCCTCTCTCTCTTTCTCTCTCTCCCCTAATCTCCTCCTGCCATTCCTTCTTCATTCCTTCTTCATTAATGTGACCCATTGGCTGTCTGTCTTTTTCCAGGGATTCTACTCCTGATTATTTCTGACACCCTTAAAGGCCTTTTCACACGGTATACTTCAGGCTATTTTAGCCCCAGGCTAGACTGTCCCTGGGCTAAAATAACCCAGGCTAAGCTTTAGCCCTGGGCAAAAGATTTTCACTTGTATTTTAAATCCCTGTGCTAATGGGGAAACACAACATGCCACCAACAGTCAGCATCTCTGACACATGACCAATGTTATCAACAATAGCATTTATTAACATGTTATTTCAAAAGCTTCTGGCCTAGCATTTGATTTCGGACAGTGATGGTTTGTATAAACCTTGCCGTCTGCCTGTCTGACAATATTATTATCATGGATATATCCAATTAAATGTCAATAGAAAATTTATGAAAACAGACGTAGATTGCGTGTTTGCTGCCCTTAGCCAATAGCAAAAAACAATGTTAGGCATAGCAACCAATGACTTTGTACGGATTCAAGTATTTAGTTTTTTGTCTTCAGGATCAAATAGTATGAACTTACTTATCAAAATAACATGCAGAATGCATTACAGGCATCACGAGCATATGTAATTTAATTGGCAATGCAGCTTTTGTGATTGGACAGTGGCCATTCTAGGCATTGTTATTGACCCTGTTTCACACTGGTTCCAGAAAAGTCGGTTCCATCCCTGTTCCGGAGCAGGGCCAGCTAACCCACTAAAATCTCTGTATTTTTATCCCTCTTTCTCTCTCTCTCTCTCTCTCTCTCTCTCTCTCTCTCTCTCTCTCTTTCTCCCTCTCTATCACTCTCTCTCTCTTTCTCCCTCTCTATCACTCTCTCTCTCTTTCTCCCTCTCTATCACTCTCTCTCACTCACTCACTCTCTCACACACACACACACACACACACACACACACACACACACACACGCGCCAACAGTTCAGAAGTTGGCTTCAAACTCAGGAGGGAGCGTAAACAGTGGACCGCGTGTAGAGAGCAGAGGAGCAGAGAGAGTTGTACCTTGGCTAAAACCGAGAGCGCTGCTGGGCTTTGGCTTTGCATCATACTCTCTCTTTCATATCTGTCTGTCTGTATGTCTGTCTGTCTGAGGGGCCCCTGTGTGTGTGTGTGTGTGTGTGTGTGTGTGTGTGTGTGTGTGTGTGTGTGTGTGTGTGTGTGTGTGTGTGTGTGTGTGTGTGTGTGTGTGTGTGTGTGTGTGTGTGTGTGTGTGTGTGTGTGTGACTTTTGTGTCACACCTGCCTGGTTGAAATATGTTTTTCATGTGTTGGTATGCGGGGCGCTGTCCTCAGACAAGTTAAGCTTCATTTTGATGTATTGCACTTGTGATTTTAATTTGGCGCTCTGCAATTTCACCGGATGTTGTCGAAGTGGCTAGCGTCCCACTGATCCGAGAGAAGTTAAAAGCACTTACAAATTTGTAACATATTGTACGAATTGAAATTCTTAACATATATATTGGTTGACCTCAAGGACCTGCCATGGTATATTGCTTGTTTGATTTCTATTATGAAAAGCACTATAGAAGTTGAATTAGTTATTATTATTACTATCATACACATTGCAGAAGAAAATTGCAGGATGTAGCATAAACAAAATGGATTTTCGGGGACCAGTTTTTGCTCGTGAGCGCTACTTTCAAAACTACTGGCTGATATTATACAAAATCACTTTAAATAAATGTTACTATTGTCACTTTAATCCTGGTAGAAATATGTTATGCGCATTAATAAATAGGACATCATCAGAAAGGAGGGCAGCTGTTTGTAACCTGGTATATATAAGGACTTGATTAATTATGTACTCTATTATTGCAATGCCTAAAATGCACAGGAAGTTAAATAATTGCACAGGTTAGAAGACTTTCTTGTTTACCCAACCGTGGGACAGACTATGTTTGTTACAACACTCGGGACTCTGACGCTCTATTGGTTACACAGACTTTTGGCCTCCCATCCTATTCTAACAATCTCTCGCCGACTTTGTATTCATGTTACCTGATGAAATTGCTCTACAATGTGATCTTGTTGCCATCTAATGCACATTCAAATGTCATAAATCAACACGGCAAATCTCTCCCTGTCCTCTGCCATGCCCTGATTGTATTACTGCTGATGATATCTGGAAATGTGCATGTACACCCTAGCCCATCTACTGTTGCTAGCCCCAATTCTGACTTGTGCTCTGATATCTGCTTCACTGATTTCTGCTCTCATTAAAGCCTGGGTTTTCTGCACGTTAACACTCTAAGCTTATTACCTAAAATGGATGAATTGAAAGTGTGGGTTCACAGCTCCAATCTAGATGTGTTGGTCATTACTGAGACGTGGCTAAGGAAGAGTGTTTTGAATACTGATGTTAACCTTTCTGGTTATAACCTTTTTCGGCAAGACAGATCTTCCAAAGGTGGGGGAGTTTTTAATTTTGAAAGGCCTATTTCTATTTTGCCTTGTTTATCAACCTATTGGCTTTCTTGATGTCTTTAGTATTCTCTCTGGTATGCAATCTGGTTTCCACTCAGGTTATGGATGTGTCACTGCAACCTTAAAGGTCCTCAATAATGTCACCATTGCCCTTGATTCTGAGCAATGTTGTGCTGCTATATTTATTGACTTGGCCAAGGCTTTTGATACGGTAGACCATTCCATTCTTCTGGGCCGGCTAAGGAGTATTGGTGTCTCTGAAGGGTCTTTGACCTGGTTTGCTAACTAACTCCCTTAAAGTGCAGTGTATAAAGTCAGAACATCTGCTGTCTCAGCCACTGCCTGTCACCAAGGGAGTACCCCAAGGCTCGATCCTAGGTCCCACGTTCTTCTCAATTTACATCAACAACATAGCTCAGGCAGTAGGAAGCTCTCTCATCCATTTATATGCAGATGATACAGTCTTATTCTCAGCTGGCCCCTCCCCGGATTTTATGTTAAACGCTCTACAACAAAGCTTTCTTAGTGTCCAACTAGCTTTCTCTGCCATTAACCTTGCTCTGAACACCTCCAAAACAAGTGTCATGTGGTTTGGTAAAAAGAATGCCCCTCTCCCCACAGGTGTGATTACTACCTCTGAGATTTTAGAGCTAGCAAAAATCTCAGAGGTAGTAATCACACCTGTGGGGAGAGTACTTGGGAGTATGGTTAGATGGTACACTGTCCTTCTCTCAGCACATATCAAAGCTGCATGATAAGGTTAAATCTAGACTTGGTTTCCTCTATCGTAATCGCTCCTCTTTCACCCCAGCTGCCAAACTAACCCTGATTCAGATGACCATCCTCCCCTTGCTAGATTAAGGACACGTAATTTATAGATTGTCAGGTAAGAGTGCTCTCGGGTGCTTAGATGTTCTTTACCGTTTGGCCATCAGATTTGCCACCAACGCTCCTTATAAGACAATTCACTGCACTCTATACTCCTCTGTAAACTGGTCATCTCTGTATACCTATCGCAATACCCACTGGTTGATGCTTATTTATAAAACCCTCTTAGGCCTCACTCTCCCCTATCTGAGATATCTACTGCAGCCCTCATCCTCCACATACAACGCCCGTTCTGCCAGTCACATTCTGTTAAAGCTCCCCAAAGCACACACATCCCTGGGTCACTCCTCTTTTCAATTCACTGCAGCTAGCGAACGAGCTGCAAAAACCACTCAAACTGGACCATTTTATCTCTTCAATCAAAGACTCAATGATGGACACTCTTACTGACAGTTGTGGCTGCTTTGCGTGATGTATTGTTGTCCCTACCCTCTTGCCCTACGTGCTGTTGTCTGTGCCCAATAATGTTTGTACCATGTTTTGTGTTGCTACCATGCTGTTGTCATGTGGTGTTGCTACCATGCTGTGTTGTCATGTGCTGTTGCCATGCTGTGTTGTTGTCTTATAGGTCTCTCTTTATGTAGTTTTGTGGTGTCTCTTGTGTCGTGACGTGTGTTTTGTCCTATTTTGTTTGACATGTTTTAGCCCCTGTCCCCGCAGGAGGAATTTTTCCTTTTGGTAGGCCGTCATTGTAAATAAGAATTTGTTCTTGGCTGACTTGCCTAGTTAAATAACATTTTAAAAATGAACTCCTCTGGAGTTAGTTAGAAAGGAGTGGTAGCTGCATTAGAAAGCCTGGTCTGGGTCTGGTCTAGACTGGTCTGGGTATGGTCTGGGTCTGGTCTAGACTGGTCTAGGTCTGGTCTGGGTCTGGTCTGGTCTGGGTCTGGGCCTGATCTGGTCTGGTCTGATCTTGGTTTGGTCTGGGTCTGATTCAGTCTGGTCTGATCTTGTTTTGGTCTGGGTCTAATCTTGGTTTGGTCTGGGTCTGGTCTTGGTCTGGTCTGGCTTTGGTCTGGGTCAGGGTCTGATCTGGTCTGTATCTGGGGCTGACCTGGGTCAGGGTCAGGGCTGGTCTGATCTGGGTCAGGATGTGGTCTGTATCTGGGTCAGAGTCAGGGCTGGGCTGGTCTGATCTTGGTCAGAGTCAGGGCTGGTCTGATCTGGGTCAGGATCTGGTCTGTATCTGGGGCTGGTCTGATCTGGGTCAGGGTCAGGGCTGATCTGGGTCAGAGTCAGAGCTGGTCTGATCTGGGTCAGGGTCTGATCTGATCTGTATCTGGGGCTGGTCTTATCTGGGTCAGGGTCAGGGCTGGTCTGATCTGGATTAGGGTCAGGGCTGGTCTGATCTGGGTTAGGGTCAGGGCCTGTCTGATCTGGGTTAGGGTCAGAGCTGGTCTGATCTGGGTCCGGGGTCTGATCTGGTCTGTATCTGGGGATGGTCTGATCTGGGTCAGGGTCTGATCTGGTCTGTATCTGGGGCGGATCTGGGTCAGGGCTGGTCTGATCTGGGTCAGGGCTGGTCTGATCTGGGTCAGGGTCAGGGCTGGGTTTCCCAAAAGCATCATAGCAGTAAGATCATCTTTATTCCATTGACACTAAATGGATGAAAGATGATTTTAGTGCTACGATAATTTTGGGAAATCTAGTGCTGGTCAGGTTCTGGTCTGATCTCTGTCTGATCTGGTCTGGTTCTGGTATGGGTCTGATCTGTCAGGGTCTGGTTCTGGGTCTGGTCTGGTCTGTACAGTCCTTGCTTAGTCCCCAGTTTACCAACCTACTATATGTACTACTACCACTTAGCACAAGCTTTTATCCAAAGCAAGTGAATCCATTTTTAATATGTGCATGTGATCCCTTCAGGAGTTCAACCCACTACCGTAGCTTGCTAGCTTTCTATGAACAAGAGCCGAGATGATCCTGCAGTCTGAGTCATAGGCAGGAAAGACTTGATATTGTTACCCTACTATTATGCTGTTGATCAGCTATATTAACCCCTCTCTCCATGACCTCTAATCTCAGACCCTCTCCCCTCCTTCCAGTTCATCCTGCCTGTGCTGTCCCACAACATGAACCTGTAGTATTAACCCCTAACTCTCCTCCTGACCTCTAACCTCTCCTCCAATAGGAGTGTTTCCAGTTCATCCTGCCCGCGCTGCCCCACGCCATTGACCTGCTCCGGGACGCCGTGGTCAAGGTGAAGGAGGCAGTGGACGAGCTGGAGGACCTCCCCTCGCCCCCGCCTCCCCTCTCACCGCCCCCCAATAGCTCGCCGCGGCGCCAGACGGAGGACAAGGGCGTGCAGTGCGAGGAGGAGGACGATGAGAAGAAGGACAGCGGTGTGGCGTCCACTGAGGACTCCTCGTCCTCGCACATCACCGCCGCCTCCATCGCCGCCAAGGTAACCAATGGGGAGGTAAGGGAACGGGAATCTGGCAGAACTTTGATCAAAACTTCATGTGCAATGTCTACATTCCGATTCTCCACTTTTTTTGTGCACTCGCAAGACTCCTCTCCTAGTTTTAAAAACATTGGATTGGTGTAAGCATTGGCTAGAGGAAGATTCAACCATGAATCCGTGATGGGAAGTGGACAAATGCACACTGGGAAAAGGGTGGCGAATCGAGACGTACAGTGTGTACAGTATATTCCTATGAGTACACCACCCTCCATGTCATCATTATTATTTCATACAACATTCTCATAATCATTCTGTACACATGTAACGCTTTTCAGATGTGTGTGCGTGTGTGTGTGTGTGTGTGTGTGTGTGTGTGCGTGCGTGCGTGCGTGCGTGCGTGCGTGCGTGCGTGTGTGTGTGTGTGTGCGTGTGTCATTCATCGTCCATTGAAGTGACAGTTGTCCATTTTCATTTTCCTGTCCCGTCCAACATCAGAGTGGACTTATAGCTCTGTGGTCCTAATGTCATGGTAAAAGGTTTTGGTCAAGTCCCGGCTCCATCCCGGCATTTTTCTCATTGTCCAATCATGGACATTCATTGGTAAGATTACATGCAATCCATGTTTCCTGGACACAGATGAATCCTAGTCATGGACTAAAAAGCACTTTCAATGAAGATTGTCCATTGACTTTTCTTTTTCGTCCAGGACTAGACTTACTCTGTGTCCGGTGAACCACCTTCATGTCTATTACATATAGATACGTCCTGATTCATCTCTGTGATCTATAATCCATCCTCATATCATCCTGAAAATCATATCATACCGTCCATATTGCCCAGTTTCATTCATTATCCATTCATTACTGTAATATCATCACACTTAGAAGTGTCTCAGTGGCTCTTGGCTA
>NC_088419.1:35200603-35215603 GCF_034236695.1 Oncorhynchus nerka | reverse complement strand
CTCACAACTAAGGGCTGTTCCTACACGACGCAGCGTGGGGTGCCTGGCTACAGCTCTTAGCCGTGGTACATTGGTGCAGCGTGGGGTGCCTGGCTACAGCTCTTAGCCGTGGTACATTGGCCATGTACCACACTCACAACTAAGGGCTGTTCCTACACGACGCAGCGTGGGGTGCCTGGCTACAGCTCTTAGCCGTGGTACATTGGCCATGTACCACACACTCACAACTAAGGGCTGTTCCTACACGACGCAGCGTGGGGTGCCTGGCTACAGCTCTTAGCCGTGGTACATTGGCCATGTACCACACACTCACAACTAAGGGCTGTTCCTACACGACGCAGCGTGGGGTGCCTGGCTACAGCTCTTAGCCGTGGTACATTGGCCATGTACCACACACTCACAACTAAGGGCTGTTCCTACACGACGCAGCGTGGGGTGCCTGGCTACAGTGCCTGGCTGGCCAGCTAAGGGCTGTTCCTACACGACGCAGCGTGGGGTGCCTGGCTACAGCTCTTAGCCGTGGTACATTGGCCATGTACCACACACTCACAACTAAGGGCTGTTCCTACACGACGCAGCGTGGGGTGCCTGGCTACAGCTCTTAGCCGTGGTACATTGGCCATGTACCACACACTCACAACTAAGGGCTGTTCCTACACGACACAGCGTGGGGTGCCTGGCTACAGCTCTTAGCCGTGGTACATTGGCCATGTACCACACACTCACAACTAAGGGCTGTTCTTAGGGCCGACATGGAGTGAAGGGCCAGTAAAACAGCCCTTAGGAGGGAGTTATTGACAATAATTCCCTGGTTTGAGGGCCTTATTGCTTCTTATTGCTTGTCATCGTTTCATTTGAGAAACTTTACAGTCCAGTCACGTATAGGCTGCATGGCATGGTGGAGATCGCACACAAAAAACAACTGCTACATTGTTGCACAGGTCGGAGAGGAAGAGGGCAAGATTTAGACCAGCTGTTGCAAACCAAATGCTAGGCTAGTGGCATTTTTTACAGGGGAGATGAAGTTTATGAATTGCCTGGCTGGGCAGTGGGATAGTGGATGCACATTGATCCTTCAAATGGAACCGTGAACAGGCATTATCGTGGTGAGTAAACCAATCAGCATCCAGGATTTTCTATAAAATAATCTTAGTTGATTATTTTATATATTTTTACATGTGATAAGGCCACACAGGGACAGGGATAATTACAGACACCTGTGATAATCTGAAGTAGCCAAACATGCCACCAGATGTCATGTGACAAAAAAATTCAACTTGACAGTTACCAGAAATATACCCTCCCTTTGCAACCCTAGGTTTGTCCTAAATAGCAGCTTAATCTCTATATAGTGCACACAGGATCTTATGGGCCCTGGTCAAAAGCAGTGCACTATATAGGGAATATGGTGCCATTTAAGACAAAGAGGGACTGTGGTCATTGGTACAGTAGCCTTCTACAGTGGATGTCTGTTCAGTACTGTCAAGGTCTGTCTATGCCGTGTCTATGCCGTGTGTGTAGTGTCTGCGGCCTGATGGCACTGGCTGCTTCCCAATGGCGTGGCGGTGGTTTTAGTAAGTGTATAAAACAGAGTGTGTGTGGTCAGGGGGCCGACAGCGGTAATGTCCTCTGGCTCAGGGCGCTGTTGGACCAGGCTGCCAAGCGGCCCTCCCTCCCTTCCCACCTTCCCACTGTCGACAGGGGATTTGTGTGTGTGTTTTGGACGGCACTCAGAGGATCTGTACCTACTCTGTCTCCCAGTACCCCCTCTGGCACACACACTAATTTCTGAGAATGTCACCAGAGGCGTGGAGGTGTGTGTGTGGGGGGGGTCTGGATGGGGGAGTGTGTGTTTGTGTGTGCGCTTGTGTGCATGCCAACTAAGGCTAGTGTGAGAAAGAAACCTTAACTGAGTGTTTTCTGTGGGCGTGTGTGTGTGTTTCTGTTTCTGCATGTTTTCCTCCAAGTCTGTGCCCTGCGGTAAGTGAAGGCAAACAGGCAGTAGGCAGCAGGCAGACGTGGGTCTCTGCTCTTGGGCTGTGTAGAGCCTGCTCTTGTTTTACAGCCTGTACCATAAAGGCTTTATTCTCCTGTGGAAGGCATAGACATGGGCTCTCATACACCTGTGTGTGTGTGTGTGTGTGTGTGTGTGTGTGTGTGTGTGTGTGTGTGTGTGTGTGTGTGTGTGTGTGTGTGTGTGTGTGTGTGTGTGTGTGTGTGTGTGTCCCTCCACAGCACAGAGAGGCTGGGGTAACAGCACTGATTGTGAGTGTATGATAACCCTCCTCCAGCACAGGGAGGCTCGTAAAAGTGACTCCTCCTCCTCGGACCACTCGACGTGTGGAGGATTTATGAGATGCACTGAGAGAGAGAGTTGAGGGAAAAATAGAGAGGAGGAAGTGAGAGAGGGAGAGAGAGAGAAGGGGGGTAGGGTAGGGGACGATGAAAGGGAGGAAGAGAAAGAGAAACAAGCTACATTTTGAGGTATATCCTGAGCGTCATAGCAGTGCCTTGCCTCGGTAAGAAGGCCTCTGCTGCACTGGCTGTCTGTCTGCCTCTCTTTCTCTGTGTCGGTCTGTCCATTTCTGTCCTTACACTGTCTTCAAAATGTGTGTGTAAGCCCACTAGCATTCGTCATATCACTCAGTCACAGTAATTGTTCTCCCTCTGCTACTCTGCTACTGCTCCAATCAGTACAGAGAGAGAAAGAGGGAGAGGGGGAGGGAGAGAGAGAGAGGTAGAAAGAGAGAGAGAGAGAGAGAGAGAGAGAGGGAGAGGGAGAGAGGTAGAAAGAGAGAGAGACAGAGAGAGAGAGAGAGGGAGAGAGAGAGAGAGAGAGAGAGAGAGAGAGAGAGAAAAAAAGGTTAGAGAGAAAGAAGAGAGAGTAGAGGGACAAGGGATGGAGAGTGTCAGCCCCTCTACCATGTGCTGACAGACAGGCAGACACTCACATGGGCGCTGCACACCCACACCACCCCCTCCTTCTTATTCTGTCACTCCTCCTCTCCCTCTTTCTGTCTCTCTGTTGCTTTCCCTCCTGTTCTCCTTCTCGTGCACGCTGCTTCTCTGTTGCTCTTCCTCCCTAACTGTACTCTCTCTGTCTCTCTCTGCTTGCTCTGTCGCTCACGCACACTCTCAGATTGCCTCTGTGTGTGTGTGTGTGTGTGTGTGTGTGTGTGTGTGTGTGCTCGTGTGCACATGTTGAAGAACTCGCTCAGTGCTGACTCCACTCTGAGGATGGTAAGTAGTGTCTTTCCTCCTGCGGTTTGAGAGTGTCTTTCTGGACTGTGTTGTTGGGAGTGTGTATGATGGAGGATACTGTCTGTACATGAATTAGAGTGTTTACTGTCAGTATTTGTGCCGTGTGCCTGTGTGTGTGTGTGTGTACTGCATGCGCATGTGTGCGTCTACACGCATGGCCCAGTGTGTGTGGTCTGATGATGATGATGATGGTGATGATGATGGTTAGCCATAAATACGTACGCAGCGATGATGAGTCTGTGTGAAGGTAAGAAGTGCACAGGGATGAGAGAGGAGAGGGCGGGGGAGGGGACATGCGTACGTTGACTGCGGGGCTGGGGTGAGGAGGAGGGAAGAAGGGGAGGAGGGGGAGGTGCAGGACTCACGTGCCTAGTGTGGTGGCCGTGTCGCTGCAGTATTCAAGAGAGAGTGAGAGACTGAGGGTTACATAAAGGCAGGGGGGAGGAGAGGGAGACAAAGACAGGCAGCTCCACTGGGCTCCATAGTTCCTCTGAGCCAGGGCCCTAGAGTAGGGTCCAGAATCGGAGCTGGTAGGGGACTGGATGGATGGAGAAATGGAAGGTATATACTGCAATAGAGACATAACACTGGCTCGAGATACAGTGACACATGAACTCATAGATCTGTAAATTAGTTGAATGGAATGGAATGGAATTAGGGTTGGGCAGTATCCAGATTTTCATATCATCATACCGTCCTTCTCTCATCCCGAGATTTATGGTATTACCGGCTTAGTACACAAAGGGGCGACAAAAAAACGCAAATATGCTAACGAGCGCAAACGAAAATGAACTAATTGCAAAGACAGGGAACCCAGCTCATAAAGTTATACATATGTAGGTAGGAGCTACCGAATGTCATTCTTGGTGAGTTTAGACATTTACAAGCGGGTATGAACGAGAGACATTGTGGCGATGAACAACGTTTTGACACATGCTTGTCTGAAGGAAGAACCATACTGGCACTGAGACAGCATGTGTACACGCTGTGTCTGTGTGGACTCTGGAGTCGCTAGGGCAACAGGTCTGCCTGGTCTGATTGGAGAAGAGAGGGGAGGAGCAGACAGGCCGACAACTGAGTGGACAAAAAAACACAAGGAAATCAAGATACAGGTAGCTCATCCAAAGGGCTTTGACTTCCCAAACACGGCAGAAAGCTAAAACAATATGACGCCCCGTCACCGTATTAATTCAGCCACTTGCTTAGAAAACTTGCAAGTTAAACTTAGGGGTCGCATTAACGCAGAATTCTGTTTTTCACACAGGAAAAAATGATAAAACACATGAGAAATATATTGATGCCAGATGTAAAATGTTTCAGTTTGTGCTTCAGATGAGAATTCACCAACAGGCATTATACCAGCACACTCTGACTGATATGGAAATACTTGTCTTGGTGATAATAGCCTACTTTTCTACGGTGAAATGAAAGATTAACTTTAAGCGAAACATTAGGAAATGTACCTGGCTACATTCTTTCTATGATAAGCATTATCTTCAGAGCTTGTGCTGTTAGGTCACCTAAACTGGAACATGCTTAACACCCCGGCCATCCAACGATCTAAGCTTGATGCCCTTAAACCCACACAAATTTTCAATAAACCTACCAGGTACAACCCCAAATCCGTAAACACGGGCTCCCTCATAGATATCATCCTAACCAACCTGCCCTCCAAATACACCTCTGCTGTCTTCAACCAGGAGCAGGCCTTTCTTATCAACCTGGCCCGGGTATCCTGGAAGGATATTGACCTCATTCCGTCAGTAGAGGATGCCTGGTTATTTTTTTAAGTGCTTTCCTCACCATCTTAAATAAGCACGCCCCATTCCAAAAATGTAGAACCAGGAACAGATATAGCCCTTGGTTCACTTCAGACCTGACTGCGCTTGACCAGCACAAAAACCATCCTGTGGCGTACTGCATTAGCATCGAATAGCCCCCGCGATATACAACTTTTCAGGGAAGTTAGGAACCAATATACACAGGCAGTTAGGAAAGCAAAGGCTAGCTTTTTCAAACAGAAATGTGCATCCTGTAGCACAAACTCCAAATGGTTCTTGGACACTGTATTGTCCATGGAGAATAAGAACACCTCTTCCCATCTGCCCACTGCACTGAGGCTAGGAAATACTGTCACCACCGATAAATCCGCCATAATTGAGAATTTCAATAAGCATTTTTCTACGGCTGGCCCCCACAGCAACTTGCCCAAGCCTCCCCATTTCTCCTTCACCCAAATCCAGATAGCTGATGTTCTGAAAGAACCGCAAAATCTGGACCCCTACAAATCAACCAGGCTAGATAATCTGGAACCTCTCTTTCTAAAATGATCAGCCGAAATTATTGCAACCCCTATTAGTACCCTGTTCAAACTCTCTTTCGTATCGACTGAGATTCCCAAAGATTGGAAAGCTGCTGCGGTCATCCCCCTCTTCAAAGGGGGAGACACTCTAGACCCAAACTGATACAGACCTATATCTATCCTACCCTGCCTTTCTAAGGTCTTTGAAAGCCAAGTTAATAAACTGCTGGTCATGGGAGCACCTCAGCCACGCTCAAAGTCCTAAATTATATTATAACCGCCATCGATAAGAGACAAAACTGTGCAGCTGTATTCATCGACCTGGCCAAGGCTTTCGACTCTGTCAATCACCACATTCTTATCGGTAGACTCAACAGCCTTGGTTTCTCAACTGACTGCCTCGCCTGGTTCACCAACTACTTCTCAGACAGAGTTCAGTGTGTCAAATCGGAGGGCCTGTTGTCCGGACTTCTGGCAGTCTCTATGGGGGTGCCACAAGGTTCAATCCTCGGGCCAACTCTTTTCTCTGTATACATCAATGATGTCGCTCTTGCTGCTGGTGATACTCTGATCCACCTCTACGCAGATGACACCATTCTGTATACTTCTGGCCCTTCGTTGGACACTGTGTTAACTAACCTCCAGACGAGCTTCAATGCCATACAACTGTCCTGCCGGGGCCTCCAACTGCTCATAAATGCAAGCAAACCTAATGCATGTTCTTCAACCAATCGCTGCCCACACCTGCCCGCCCGTCCAGCATCACTACTCTGGACGGTTCTGACTTAGAATATGTGGACAACTACAAATACCTAGGTGTCTGGTTAGGCTGTAAACTCTCTTTCAAGACTCACATCAAACATCTCCAATCCAAAATTAAATCTAGAATCGGCTTCCTATTTTGCAACAAAGCATCTTCACTCATGCTGCCAAACATACCCTCGTAAAACTGACCATCCTACCGATCCTTGACTTCAGGGATGTCATTTACAAAATAACACTCTACTCATCAAATTGGATGCAGTCTTTCACAGTGCCATCCGTTTTGTCACCAAAGCCCCATATACTACCCACCACTGCGACCTGTATGCTCTCATTGGCTGGCCCTCGCTTCATATTCGTCGCCAAACCAACTGGCTCCAGGTCATCTATAAGTCTTTGCTAGGTAAAGCCCCGCCTTATCTCAGCTCACTGGTCACCATAGCAGCACCCACCCGTAGCATGCACTCCAGCAGGTATATTTCACTGGTCACCTCCAAAGCCAATTCCTCCATCGGCCGCCTTTCCTTCCAGTTCTCTGCTGCCAATGATTGGAATGAACTGCAAAAATCACTGAAGCTGGAGACTCATATCTCCCTCACTAGCTTTAAGCACCAGCTGTCAGAGCAGCTCACAGATCGCTGCACCTGTACATAGCCCATCTGTAAATAGCTCATCCAATTACCCCCCATACTGTTTTTATTTTATTTATTTTGCTGCTTTGCACCCCAGTATCTCGACTTGCACACTCCTCTATTGTAATATTGTAATTATTTCACCACTATGGCCTATGTATTGCCTTACCTCCCTTGTCCTACCTCATTTGCATACATTGTGTATAGACTTTTTCTATTGTATGTTATGACTGTATGTTTGTTTATTCCATGTGTAACTCTGTGACATTGTTTGTGTCACACTGCTTTGCTCTATCTTGGCCTGGTCGCAGTTGCAAATGAGAACTTGTTCTCAACTAGCCTACCTGGTGAAATAAAGGTGAAATAAATCAAATTAAAATTAAACATGATGTCCATGCATCATTTTTGACAAAAAATACCTTTCTTTTTCATTGTAAGCTCATTTACTTGTGTGGCTGTCAGCCAAATAGCGTTGCACTTCTGTTGTCATCTGATGAAAACGAAGCTCTTTCCTGACCAATGAGAACTTCAACTTTAGCTGCATCTCCCTGATCCGTCTATTGAAGCAAAACAACACACGGTTGGGTTTCAAAATGAACTATGACCTCTGTTAATACACAGCTCCCTCTTTCTCCCGTTGTGCTATTTACAAACAAACACATGAAATAAGTTCTGAGAAACTACAGTAAGCTTCATAATATAAAATAATATGACAGGTGAAATGAAGAACACAATCTGCTTTATCTCCTAACGTATTGCACAAGTTGACTGCAGGCATTTGCATAAAAAGTATATATTTAAATGTATTGGAAGAACTTCAAATAAATAGTTTCAGCGTTATTGACGCTATTGAAAAGCCATCCAGAGGCTACTTCCAAATACCCCGGTATATACGGTATACAGCCCAAGCCTAAATGGAATGTGTACTGTATAGACCATCCTTGGTTTCGTGAGGCCGTGATGAGATGAGAGTAGAAGATTTGATCAAAGTGAAATCTCCACTTTTGTCTCTGCTGGAGACACAGCCGTACCTCTACATGTTTGGCTCTGAGTCTCTGTAGTCCATTTGGGTCCAATGGCTTTAGATCCAAATTAGGGAACATGTTACACACAGAGTCCAGATTATTATGCGTGGAGTGTGTGCGTGTACGTGTGTGTGTGTGTGCACATATTTCCAAATGTGTGGGTGCTTGCATGCGTGTATGTAAGTCTGTATTCTTGTGCACTGTTTCCAGTATTTTTGTCCTCACTTACTCCTGCCGTCTTGCGCTGAGTTTGCCTGCGGGGGTTGTACCCTAGCCTAGCCTAGCCTAGCCTAGCCTAGCCCCTACCCTAGCCTAGCCTAGCCTACCCTACCCTAGCCTAGCCTAGCCTAGCCTAGCCTAGAAAACGATCAGAAAACAGAGACCATTCAATAGTGTCAGAGACAGAAACCGAGTGGAGTGGATGAGACTGAATGGAGGCTCTGCCTTGACCCACTGCATTCAAAGTACCGTAGCGCTGTTCATCCACCACGTGGGCCCATGCAAACCATTGAGACTGGTGGGCAGACCCAGAGAACCATAAACACACACACACTCTACTGCGTTACCCCCTTCCCTCCACTGCACCACTCTCACTAGCTCATGGTTTACCACTACAATAGGACATATTATCATTTCTACATGGAGCATACTGCAGCTGCAGCCTTTTGAATTGAAAAGCCGAGAGGATTTGATGTGCAAACATCCCTTCGCTCTGGTCGCTATTCCATTGTGCATTCCTGCCACAGCCTCATGCGGTCTTTCCCTTACAATTCCCAGAGTGGCAGTTTAGAGTGGATCTCTCAGACTGTTAGACTTATAGGCTGAATCGGAAATGGCACCCTGTTTCCTATGTAGTGCACTATGTTCGACCAGAGCCTTATGGGCCCTGGTCAAAACTAGTGCACTATATAGGGAATAGAGTGCCATTTAATGCGCAGTCTAAGTAATAGATGATTTTAAAGGCTTCTGAAGATGCTTGGTGTTAGAATATCAAGGTTGGCCGAGGCATACTGGTCAGATCTTTTGAGGAATTAGAGGGCAGCAGTTGTTTGCTGGTCTGCCATTGGTCATTTTGGAGGGCAGTGGTTTACTGGTCTGTCATTGGTCAGCTTTTGAGGGCAGTGTTTGTCTAGTCTGTCATTGGTCAAATGAGTGTTTGTGTGGGCTACAATAGATTGAAATACTTGTACTTATGTACTTATCATCATAGTAAAATAGGATTTTCCTTAAATATGTCTTTGAATGGATCCACACATCATATTGTTCCCCTCCCATTCATCAGGCTACAGAGCAGCTAGGGATAGACTGGTCTGAGGTCTACAGTTAAGTCTACAGATCAAACAGGGGATAGACAGTTATGGGTATGGTAATGTGATAGTTTGTAATATGTTTTCTATGTAAAAATCATGAGCCTCCGAGTGGCGCAGCAGTCTAAGGCACTGCATCTCAGTGCAAGAGGCGTCACTATAGTACCTGGTTTGAATCCAGGTGTGGCGCACAATTGTCCCAGCGTCGCCCGGGTTTGGCTGGAGTAGGCCGTCGTTGTAAATAAGAATTTGTTCTTATCTGACTTGCCTAGCTCAATAAAGGTTCAGAAATAAATAAACACCCAAACAATTTTGTAGATGAAGTTGCTGATTAACGGAGGGTAAACTGTCACACAAATGAACTGTTTCTATGTACAAAATCTTTCCTACGGTAAGTAAAGGTGTGGGTCATGCACTCAGACATGCAGACACTACACATTCATTCTCACAGGCACGGAGTATCTCACGCACACACACACACACACACACACACACAATCAATAAATCAACAAAAGAGACGGTCAATGCAACAATTCCAATACATCTAATTGATCAATGTAACTGTGCTCTCCTCTGGTCCTCAGTCAGGAGTCTCAGCTTTACCTTGTTGTCCTGTACTGTACTATATGTGTCATAATGCCTGACCCTCGGCTGTGCTGACTTAACTGAGACAGACACACTGATGCTGCATTCATGTGGAAACTGGGGGTACAACAACGCTACCCGAGTTTCCCACTTCAACTTAACACTTGGAAGGCAATTTTGGATACTGTCTTGATGCGTCTGAGCTGCTTTATGGCAGTGTTGGTCTTGAGTATAGGATCATTCTGATACCGCATGAACACGGCATGAGACAGTGGCGCTGTCTGTCTCAGTGTCTGTCTGTCTGTCTGGCTTCTGGCTGTGTTAACCCTGTTCTTTTCTCCCCTTCTCCTCCTCCTCCTCCTCCTTCTCTCTTGTGGCACCAGGCGCGGCTCCCCTCCTGTTCATCCACCCTAAGCATTGCTGAGGTACTCTTGCAAGCCTACTAAGGAATCGCCATGGCCACCGTCGTCATGACGTCGTCATGGCATCGTCATGGCATCGGTTACCATGGTCCCCCCTCCTCGTTCACCTGGCATGTTTTGCGCAGTCACTCCATCCCTCCTTCCTTCTTCCTTCTTCCTCTGTTTTGCACAATGTTCATCCTCCTTCTTCCCGTTATCTGTATGTCTGCCCTGCATGCTGCCCCTGCTAGGTGGAAGGACACAGTCGTCTCTCGGAGTACTGCAAATCCCAGAATCCTTTGCATTTTTAAATCTCTTCCCGTATCAGAGTATGTACAGGCCTTTTGACCAGTTTCATGTTAACATCTGGACCATAGTGTAATCGAACGCATCATATCGTCTGAGATGCCCTAAATTGTATCTAATGGAATCCCTCCCTCCCCACACACAGCTCCACTCACGTCACCACCTCACCACCCACTCACACCTCCTGCCATGTGACATGTGACTCAGTGACGTTCCAAATACAGTGTTAGAGTTGAAACGTCACGGTAGCCGCCTCGCTGTGCGGCGGCAGCGGTGCTTGTACCAACAGTGCATTGCTCTACCCTTCAGCTGGTTTTGAGGTAGGCTTGCTCTTACTCAGCGCTGTGACAACATCTCTAACAGGCACCTCTCCTGTGCTTCATTTATTGTTAGTGAGATTGATGATTGGGAAGGGATATGGTATCCATCTACAATAGATGGGCAGTGGGAGGACACAATAGATCTCCTGTAAGTAACATCTATTTATAAAAATAAATAGAAAAGTTGGACATTAATGCAGGGTTGTCAAGCTAATGTTGCCCGTAATTCAGTGTTCATTGAGGTCCGGAGGGCCACATTGAAAAGGTCTTGTATTTCCATGCAGTTAAAATGAGCATAAAATAGTCCTGTATACATTGTTTCTGGAATGTTCCATGGTCCCTGACTGTCTAGCTTTCATTTCAGTGATTAGTGAGCTGGACACAGTCAACAGGATGAATGTAGGTCCATTTTCATTCTACACATTTGGTTTTAGTCATGTTAAAGTTTATTGAGTTCGTTCGTTCCCCCCTAAATTTATTTTTGCAAAATATGTCAAATGTCAAAAATTGGGCCACCTCGTGGGCCGGATCTGTGGAACACATGTTTGACATTCCAGCTCCAATGGCTCGGATGCAATACGTTTCATAAACCAGTGTTTTGACAGCTAAGCACAGGCCTTCAGTAAGGTTTCATCTGATTTAGGGTCAGCTTTCTCTATCCTTGCAGCAACCAATAATGTGAGTTATAACTGACCTTGGATCATTTTCGAGCGAAGATACAGGAATCGTATGTCAAGCACTGAAGAGAAAAGAGGCACATTTCCACCAGTACACCAACACAAACAAAGCTAATATCACTCTCCTCCGCTCACTAACACTAACTCACTCTCAGACCCATGATAAACGTGCTCTAGGTTGGAGCAAAAAGTTGCCATCACATTATTTGGTCACTATTTCATCAATGTTTGGTTCTTTATTGTCAGAATATTGGTTGTTTTGGAGTCAGTGGTCTTTTTTATTGTTGTTTGAACTGATTTCTGTATGTGTCACCTCAGTAGTCCTGAGTTGTGTGTGTGTGTGTGTGTGTGTGTGTGTGTGTGTGTGTGTGTGTGTGTGTGTGTGTGTGTGTGTGTGTGTGTGTGTGTGTGTGTGTGTGTGTGTGTGTGTGTGTGTGTGTGTGTGCCAGGCCACAACTATGTGTACTATTGTACTGTACCAGGACATTTGAGTGTGTGTGTACATGTGTGTGTGTACCAATATGGGACCTGTGTGTGATGCATGATGGCGTGTGTGAAGGCGAGTGACCTATCCTGTGGCTTCCTCCAGGCCTCACGGAGAGAGTTCAGGGCTCACCTGGATGAGGTCATCACGCTCAAGTCAAGGTACTCTACCTTGGACCAGGTAAACCCCCTTACATTCTTCCTACCCTTCCTCTATACCGGCATGCAGGCCTCGCTCCTCACCATGGACACAGGCACAGTCACCACACAGCACTAGGGCCTCAGAGAAACCAAAGACACCTGTTAGAGACCCCTGACAGACATCCAGAGGTACGTAGACAGACAGGGGAGGTGCCTGGATCCACAGCCTGCTCTCGGCAGCTCCCCTGTGTGGTGATGCAGTACTGGAGCTCATCTACAGGAAAGACAGCGAGAGACTGTAGGGAAGAGAGGGAGGAGAGGCAGGAGAGGCAGGAAGGACACGTCGGATGTATTGCCATAGGGGAGCAACACGCAATATGAAAGGTTCCAGTAGGAATTTGGCTCACAGAGTAGTATGGGTAATGTAGTCTTTCTAGGGGTTTTGGCTTGATCTGTTCATACCAATACCTCTCTCTCACCAGGCATTTTAGCCAATCCAAGTAGGCTTGGAGATAGAGTGTTCAGTACATCCCCTTCTCAGGCCTCTCTAGAACTCCACCAGCGTTCATTCTCTCTCATCCGTCACCCATCTAGTCGTGTGTGTGTGTGTTGGCAGCTGGCAGGGGAGCATTTCTTGTAGCGTTTTTGTATGTGTTGTCGTGCCTTTGTTCATGATGTGCACATCAATGTCCTTGTACCAGAGCATAGCTGTGTGTGTGTGTGTGTGTGTGTGTGTGTGTGTGTGTGTGTGTGTGTGTGTGTGTGTGTGTGTGTGTGTGTGTGTGTGTGTGTGTGTGTGTGTGTGTACGGGCGTCTGTGTTTATGCACATGTGTGTGTGTGTGTGTACCACAGTAGCTTGCACTCAGTTTAGCCAGAGGAAGTGCTGTCAGGTGGCGTCACTCCTACGTGATGCTCGTCCCTCTCCGCAGGAATAGACCCTTGAGTAGTGTAGAGAGGCATCTCTCACCCCCTCACTCTCTCCCTCCCTCGCTCCCCCTCTCCCCTCCGCTCCCCCCTCTCCCCTCTGACCCCTTAGGTCTTTCTCTCGCAAGTGAGTGTTGTCTTTTGAGGGCCACAGAAGCATTTGTCCCGTCCTTCCCCACTCTGTCACTATCCTCTCTTCCATCCCTTTCTCCCGTGGGACAGAGTGGTGCTAGAAGGGTTTTTGAACTCCTCCTCTCCTGTCACACCTCTCCTTTCCTCTCCTCTCCTTTCCTCTCCTCTCCAAAATAACCTGGTTTTCACACCTGCCTTGGAAGTCTGGAGACGTTTTTATAGCAAAAGAAACGGTTTGAATGGACCATAGGATTTTGATTGGATGTTACATTTCAAGAACCCTCCCCACATGCCCGTTGGTGCTACGTGTTATGTCCGTCACTGTTTTCAGACCGGATAGGAAACATATTGCAGTGAGTTGTTCTGTGTGCTAGTAGGCAACATCGCAGAAAGTGGTAAGAAACCTGGAGGAAAAAGTGAATTGTGTCTATACACAATCAGCATCCAGTATATGGACACCTATTCTCCTGTCTTTCCTCATGTCCTGTTGCACCTACTGCACTAATCTAGTGAGCATCTCTCCGCCCAAGCAAGACATTTGATTGTTTTGATATGTTGCGATGCGTCACTGATTTACAGCGGGTTCCAAATCCCACCCCTATTTAGCCATTTTTCTACCATGGACTTCCCCGGGCTTCCCATGTAAGGACGAGGCTACTCCTCCCGTTCTCTCCTCCCCTCCCTGCCCCATGTCACATCCCTCTCCTCTTCCTCTCCTCCGAAATCCCCCTTTGCATAATTTGTCGGACAGCGCGTTTGTTTTTTTGCTGAGCCCAGCACAGAAGCACAGGAACAGTGGCTGTTCCCTCGTCCCCGTGAGCCGCTTCTTTACCTCGTCCGTTATTGGCCAATTCATTTCCCCTGGGCAGCGGTAAGCTTAGCGGCGTCCGTGGCTCGCCGTAGCCGTCCACTCCGAGACCTTTCTCCCTGACCCGGCCTCCGTGCTCGCCACTCGCTATTCCACATGCGCCCCCTCCGCCATTGATCTCTGTGGACGATCGCCATGACAACCCGTCGTCAGGCCGTTTCCGCGGCGACTATCGGGTTGCCATGGAAAGCAATTATGGTTGTTTTCCGTGTGTGTGTGTGTGTGTGTGTGTGTGTGTGTGTGTGTGTGTGTGTGTGTGTGTGTATATTCTGTTCCATTAAGGTTCAGTTTAATAGGCTGGTGTATAGTCAGGGTTTTGCCCAAGGGTAGGCATAATGCTGCAGGGCCTAAGAGCTCTGCTACACACACACAGACAGACACACACACAGACAGGCACACAGACATGGACACATAGCGTACTCACATGGACACAAGCAAACACACCCGTCAATCAGTTCTACTACACACACAGACAGGCACACACACAGACAGACAGACAGACACACACACAGACAGACACACACACAGACAGTCACACACACAGACAGACACACACACAGACAGGCACACACACATGGACACATAGCGTACTCACATATGGACACAAGCAAACACACCCGTCAATCAGTTCTACTACACACACAGACAGACACACACACAGACAGACACACACACAGACAGGCACACACACATGGACACATAGCGTACTCACATATGGACACAAGCAAACCTCCCGTCAATCAGTTCTACTACACACACAGACAGGCACACACACAGACAGACACACACACAGACAGACACACACACAGACAGGCACACACACATGGACACACAGCGTACTCACATGGACACAAGCAAACACACCCTTCAATC